>NC_051450.1:21235333-21271252 GCF_001649575.2 Kryptolebias marmoratus | reverse complement strand
ATGTCAGTTTAGAAGCTATCAAAGTTCTCAAATAAAGCACCTTTTGAGAATGTCAATGTTTGTTGGGAATTATCTTACAAAACTAGGAAGGATTTTTGGTTTATATATTAAAAGTTATGGTTGTTTATTGATTTTAGTAAAAAAAAAAAAAGCAACTTTTAGGAAAATGCCCCGCGAAATCCTAGAGGGACTGAATAATAACTTTCTGAGAGTTTCAATGAAAGGTTGTAATCTGTAGTGCTTGGAGTAAGGTATGGGCCGTGGATGACTCTCAGCTACTACCATGCCACATTTATAGTATCTGTGTGATTTATTGTATCTAATATTTCTGCTTTCCTGAGCCAAACTCAACACCAACAGCCTCCCAGGTAAACAAAGACCCTTACATGACATCTGGCCCTATTCCTCTGTGAATTTTATCCAAGGACGGGTTCAGAAACCTTCGGCGCCTCTTGGAGCAGGTGTTTCAGCTTAAACTCAGACATGAACAATGGTAATAATGCTAAACACGGGCGCAGAGGATCCCTCTCCTGGAATGGTATTTCCTCTTTTCTCTTAAGGGTGGAAGCAATTTCAGCAAAGTGGGTTTCGCCTGTTCTCTGCAGTACATCTGTCCACACCTCGGCTCTCGTGCTTTTCCTCTCTGGTCCCTCTTGGTACAGAAAAGACCACTTCGATGGATGTGATTCTGCTCCTTCTATTTGACATAATTCCTACATTACACTGGTTTTATTTAGAATATAAAGTGAGTGATAGCACGCTGAAAAGGTTGGTGCTTTCAGGAGTGGAATGTAGACAAATCTTTTATTTGGACTACGCAGAAAATAACTACATATAATGAAACCGGCATTCCTTGAAGGAATGCGTGTCGGCTTTGAAAGTTTAAACAAAGATCTCAGAGCATGACTCTCAGCTACTACCACACCAAATATGAGCTCCAAGTCTGTAAAACTGACTGAGTTTTAGTCATTTTTACATTGGCTTGAAATGGGATCGATTCAGGGGTTACTTTGAGTGTTTCGTTCCAGCGGTTCGTGAGATATTTCACCAACAGGCAGAACACACAGATGGTTGAGACGTAATTACATGATTGGCTGCTTTTTACCAACAAAACATGCAGACAGGATCCAAAATAAGACTTCACATACAGTCAGTCATGCTGCTCAAAGCAGAGGTGACTCTTTTTGTTTTAGTTCTCCGTGGGTGAAGAAAATTCCTCAAAACTCTCCCACTGGGCAGCTGATCGAATGCTTGAATTAACAGAGAAAGTGTGTGTGTGTGTGTGTGTGTGTGTGTAAGCTGATTAACATTCAGTAACCTTTGGGAATGTGTGGGACATGTCTGTCTCGGGCACGGGGAAAGGTTAGAAATGGGAGTTCTCTCTGCTCTCTGACCGTACAACTGTCCCCCGATCACAAATTGAATATTTACACGCCGTTTGACATGGTGTCAAGAGAAAGTTCGTGTGTGTGAGCGACGGCGGGGGAAGGGTTCTGACTGCTCGCCCGCACGCCCCACTTTGAGTCAGGACCTCGGGGTGTTTGCCATCTGCGGCTTGGCATGAGGACGTCTCCTGCAGATCGTGTCATGATATGCCATCAGGGATGTGGTCACTGTCCCCCTGGAGGTACGGCTATTTAAAGTTACCAGCTACTTTTCACTTGGTTTGACACCAGGAGTTTAATGAAGTGAGTTCAGCAGCAAACCAACCAGAGCTGCATGCATCCAGTGATGACTTAAGGAAGTACAGGGGTTGGACAATGAAACTGAAACACCTGTCATGTTAGTGTGGGACAGGGGTAGGCAACCCTGGTCCTGGAGAGCCACCATCCTGCATGTTTTCCTTGTTTCTCTGCTCCAACACACCTGATTCCGAGGTTAAATCACCTCTTCTTGTTCTGCAGAAGCCTGTTAATCACCCATTGATCCAGATCAGGTGTGTTGGAGCAGAGAAACAAGGAAAACCTGCAGGATGGAGGCCCTGAGGACCAGGATTGCCCACCCCTGGTGTGGGAGGTTTCATGGCTAAATTGGACCAGCCTGGTGGCCGATCTTCATGAATTGCAATTGTAAGAGCAGAGTGTGAAGGTTCAATTAGCAGGGTAAGAGCTCAGTTTGGCTCCAAATATTGCAATGCACACAACATTATGGGTGACATACCAGAGCTCAAAAGAGGACAAATTGTTGGTGCATCTGTGACCACGACAGCAAGTCTTTGTGATGCATCCAGGGTAATGTCAGCATACCACCAAGAAGGACGAACCACATCCAACAGGATTAACTGTGGATGCAAGAGGAAGCTGTCTGAAAGGGATGTTTCAGTTTCATTGTCTAACCCTGTATCTCTATTTGGAGACTAGTCTGTGAACAGCGTTCGCAAGAGAGTCTCCAAAATGAAGCATCTCCAACTCGTCTCAAGGGGAATATCCCTTTGACAGAAAACATCCAAGGCTACAGACCTGTAAAAACCAGGCAGATGATGAATAATAACTCTTTAAAGACTGGTCCAAATCCTCCTGTGCATTAAACCATAAACGTGCCGAGGTTGGTTTGATGTGGGCAAAGAATTACGGTGCAGGATCCAGAAGAGAGTTCTGCACACAAAAACAGGCTCTGATTTTAAAAAACTAGGCCACTCAAAACATGGCTGGTTGCTTCGTTATGCGCTGAAAGTACGAACTTGAACAGAGGTCCCCTATTCTGGAAAAACAACAACTTCCGTTCCCGCCTTTGACTCAGTCGCTGTTATTTTTCCCGTGCTAGCAAACCTCCGAGCTAACCTTGGCTAAAATGAGTAAAAAAAGGTCAGTTGGGGACCACTGCGCTGGAAGATGCATCTACCTGCGTCAGGTTCTTTACCGTCGTTACAACCTTACTCGTTTCTCGAGCGCGATTAAAACGATCGCTCTAATCAGAGCCCGCTGTGATCCTAACGCATCCTGAAAACAAACATCCACATTCAGGCTGATTCTGGGTCGCCGCCCGGCGTTAAAGACGCCGTATGAAATCATTATCGCTGTTTTTTTTTTTCTAATTAAATTGTCACCGTTTCCAAGCAGTTGATTCTCCTAAACTTCCTACTTCAGCCCTTCAGTCCTTCAGCGTTTCCCTCAGGGTCTCAGTCAGTCATTGTCCCTCGTTTCTGGAAAACACTCCCGCCTCTTTAAATCAGGCGTCGCTGCCATCTTCTTTCTATAAACTGCACACGAAAGCCAACATTTTGCCAGAGGCTGCAACTGTTTTTTCTCCTTTCTTTTGCTCCATTATGGTAATTGGGTTCAACCTGTGATCGATATTTACGGCACTCCAAAAGCCTGGAGGACTAAGCATTTCTCCCTCTTTTCTCGAATCTTTGATTTGATTAAGGAAGACCGCAGCCAGAGTGGGAATACTCCTCCTGAATTCACCTCCGAAGGAAAACTGAAGGGTTTATTCTCTGGTAAAATAATGTGCCGACGTTTGACCTTCATGCTGTTCCTGAGGAGTTAGAAATGAGCCAATCTGTCCGATAAACAGGTTTTCTTTCACGCGGTGCTCAGAGAAGAAAGGCCTCAGAGAAAACAGAAGAGAAGGTGAAGTTGTTAAAAAAGGTGCAGGAAGTGGAGGAGAGAGAGGAGAAGTTCGGTCATAAAAAGGAGGAATAAAGGGGGTTGGTGAAGGAGAACAAACGGAGAGGAATTAAGTCTCCGGAGTGTGAAAGGCCAACGTCCCACGCTGTGAGTCCATCTGGCTTCCGTGTGTGTGTGTGCAGGAGCACCTGAGCGAGAAATGACCTCGTGTATCTGCTCGTGGAAGGGAGCTCCAGGCTGAGCATTTCGCCATGAACCCGTCCGTCGACGCTTTCTCTGCGTTTGTGGTGCGAGGGTGAGAGTCTGCGCCGCCCCTTCGCCCCGAGGAAGAGACAAACTTCGATGGGTCGAATCTACAGTCCCGATCACAGATATTAAACTCCAACAAACCGCTGCAAATTATGCCCATTCTGCACATCGAGCCAATCACAATCACTTTAGCCCACTGCCGCCTGCAGGATGGGAACATGTCCTGCGTGGAACCAAAAAGTTTCCTAACATAAAACCTGTCTAAGCACAGCTGGGAACGTCTCATTCCAGCCAGCCGGGCTGACGGCGAGCGACAAACGGAGGAAAAAGGGAGGAAGTGTCACCTCAAATCAGAGACGACCTGACGGAGCGATGTTTATTACATCATCAACAGCTGACAACAAAGACGTGCAACAGACAAAAAAATACCTGCTGGTTCCCACAGAGCTGCTAATCCGTCATATTTAGCAGCTTCACCGACTTCTTTCATTAAATTTGGATCTTGGCATCTGTTCTTTACATCAATCATACGGCAGGTTTCAGAAATTAATTTGTTCTTGTCGTGTTAAAGAACAAATAAAGCAACAAAACATTGCAACTATCTGAAAAAGCTGCTGCAAAATCTGACAATTTTGGCTTAAATAATAAAAATCGTGGAGGGACTGACTGTAAAACAGGTGCTTCAATGTTTGATTTTTGGTGTTTTTTGTTTTAAAGATTAACGACTTTTTAAGGATATTATTAAATGCATGAGATCGCAAATAAGATTTTTAAGGTTTGACCAAATCAGCTACAACGAACGTGTCTGAATCTCTGAAAGAAGAGGGACTCGTGCTGTAAAAACTTCAGTTTCAGACGGAAAAATCAAACCTGGGATCGATTACTATCCGGGGACATTATGTATACACTGTTAAAATTATCTCATGGGTTCTGCAGGACTTTGCCCTTTTGACCCGATTCGCCGGGCAGAAATATCCATCCGCGCTCTGAAAGGCTGATAAAAAAATGCAAGCCTTGCACTATAATCCCCTTGGCTTTGGTAATAAATGGTGATGAAACAAACAGCTCTTTTAATCCCTCGGAATCCTTCCCTTCTTCCCTCCCGGAGCATTCTTCTCCCTAAATATCCTCTGACCCACTTCAGGCTTTCCACGCTCCTCCGCAGAACCCGGCGAAGGTGGAGTTGAGCTGCCTGATCCAGGAGCAATACGCCTGTCCACAAGCAGCTGGAGCATAGACAGGGTCTTCACATGTGGGTCACCTTTGACCCCATGACCCTGAAATCAATAGGGATCATCCTCGACCCATTAGGTGTACAGCTGTGCAGTTTGACATTCCTATGTTACACTGTTCCAGGGATAGAGTACGGACAATATTTACATATGGTGCTCACCTATGACCCTAACCTTTGACCCCGTGACCTTAAAATCAATAGGGATAATCCTTGCCCTATTAGGTGTACAGATACGCAATATGACATTCCTATGTTACACGGTTACAGAGTTAGACTACAGACAAGGTTTTCACAAAGGGGTCACTTGTGACCTTGACCTTTGACCCCGTGACCTTAAAATCAATAGGGATAATCCTTGCCCTATTAGGTGTACAGATACGCAGTTTGACATTCCAATGTTACACAGTTACAGAGTTAGAATACAGACAATGTGTTCACAAAGGAGTCACCTGTGACCTTGGCCTTTGACCCTGTAACTATGAAATCAATAGGGATCACCCTTGACACCATGAGGTGTCCAGCTGCATAGTTTGACATTCCTATGTTAAAGGCTTCTCAGTTTAGAGTTCGGACATGAAATTGTCCACAGACAGAGGGACAAAGGGACAGAGGGACGGTGCCGTACCAGTCTTTGGACGTTCGTATAAATTTTAGAATCTCCTGCTCGTATTTTTGTGTCTCCAACAGTCTCAGACCAGAACCAAGAGTCAAACCCCCCCACAGGTTCGCCCTAAGTGGACTTCTGCCGTCTTTAAACAACTTCGATCTCAAACTTTACAGAAACGCTGTTTTATGAACCTCGTACTGGTACAATTTTTCATTACTCGCGCATTCCAGCAGAAATACGATGCATCCTGCGGGGAATTTACTTTACCTGGCTGCTGCTGTCAAGACGACCATAAAATGTTGTGTTTAAAAACTAAAGCGAAACTGAATGTGAAGATTTATAAAACAGCGTTTGCCTGAACCATTAGGGAGCTTTTTAAGGTCTCAGATAAATCCCGTGTTGTCATTTCTGACCTGTGAGGCGTTCAAGGCGAGTTTCAGGAAGGAGAAAGATGGAAAACACGTAAAGGATGTGAATAAAGCCGTTTTATCTGCGACGTATGCTTCCTACACAGGCTGAGGCGCGAGTCCATTTTTAATACGAGACGAATTCAATGAAACCTGCAGGGACTCTCTCAGTCCGGCCAGATGGTACCAAAAAGATTTTTCTTGCCTGGTGAATCCAGACAGAGTGTCTTTTCACGGCGCTGCAGTAAAGAATGCCAGCATCCTCCAGCTATTCATTATCTTAAGTGTGTCTGCAGTGGACAGTGAGCATGGAGCATTCAGATGGGAAGGGCTGCTGAAATAAGCTTTTCAAACAGGAGAGATCTCACAAAACGCCGATAATTAATGAGAGGATGCGACTGAGATGGAGTCTTGTCAGCTTATTAAAGGCTTACTAATCTAAAAAAAAGGGAATGTGTTGCTTTTTAAAGCCGTCGGCCATGTTGCTGAGGTTTACTGACAGTTTATGTCGTACCTCAAATACAGAATAAAAAGATTTATTCAAAAGGTTTAAACAAGGTCAGCCTGAACCGAAGCTTTCATCGTTTCTAAAAGAAATGTCTCCATTCGCATGTAAACCACCCGAACGGATGCCGGGCCTGCAGGTGACGCCGTGACGCCGACATGAAAACACACCGGAACAGGAAACAAGCATGAGCAGACATCCTTGGGGGTCATAGGTCAGATTAGAGGCTCCTAAAATGGCGTCTTTGTGTAGACAAAAAAACAGCTGCTTCCTGACCTGCTGATCTGCGCTCTGACAAGCATCAGAGCTTTGTCTCAAACCTGTCTCAAACCTGTCTCAAATTAGTTTTCATAATCCTAAAGCTGCGGGTTCCTTTTGCTAATATGTACGTGAGTTCTTGCAAACGTGTCGTTTGATGTGATTCAAGGGAAAAACTGGTGGATTTTCTGACAATCCTGTGTCTCCAACTTGTCCCCAAAGAGTCTTAAACCTTCAGGGTTTTAGTTTTATTGACTCAGAGAGACAAAGGGGCTGGTGAAGCACCTTTCAGTAAAATTAATTTAGGAGGACAGTTATCCGTATTATATCTCTGCAACTGTGCAACGTGGGAATATCAAACTGCACAACCGGAATGCCTCGTGTGCCAAGGATGATCCCTAATGATTTCAAGGTCATGAGGTCGAAGGTCAAGGTCACAGTCGAGCCCTTTGTGAAAACATTGTTCATACTCTGTCTTTGCAACTGTGTAACATTGGAATGTCAAACTGCACAGCTGGACACCTAATGGGTCAAGGATGATCCCTATTGATTTCCTAAGTCACGGGGTCAAAGGTCAAGGTCACAGGTGAGCCCTTAATGAAAACGTTATCCATATTATATCTTTGCAACTGTGTAACGTGGGAATATCAAACTGCACAGCTGGATGCCTCGTGTGCCAAGGATGATCTCTGTTGATTTCAAGGTCACAGGGTCAAAGGTCAAGCTGTAAACCTTGCCTGTGCTCCAAAACATGCGTTCAATATTGTTGTGTGAGAGATCACTCTGATAATTGGTGGTATTCTAGACAAGATGGGCAACATTTTTAGCATTTATCTTCTTTAGCCAAAGACCATGAGTCAGTGGCTCAGCCTGCTGGATAAAAAGATGAGACTTACTGATTTAATTTCAATATGTTTTTGTGTAAAATTCCCAGATCTAATTAAATGATAAAACAGGACTCTAGGCAGCTTGTTTAAAAACATCAATTACCCTGATTGTTGGTTTAAAAATAAAAAAAAAACATCCATCTTGCATCAGAAGTGCAGAAAACCCAACTATTGTTGTGTTTGTGTCAATCAGTAATTCTCAATCAGAGCAAACAAAGAAACCATTTAGGAACATAATAGAAAAACAGATAAACGGCTGCGTTTTGGTTGAAACGAGTCGCATTTCCTTTGATGCCCTGTCTTTTTTTTTTTAATCAGCATAATGGTGGAAAAGGTTGGGGAAATGAAACTACAATGAAAATAATGCCTCGGTTATTATCCACTTGTAAGAGTTTCTCCTGCTTCCAGAAACACAAAGCAAGACAAAAAGCTTCTCATCTCACGTGAAAGCTAAAAACATTGTTATGACCCTCGGAAATGTGAAATAATGTCAGGTTCGTGTAAGTCGGTGTTATCTTCAGCCTGGAAGGAGAAGAGAGGAGATGGCAGAGCGTAATATCTCATTTCTAAGTAAGGAAAAAGTGAAGCCGGCGTTCCCAGACTTCTTTATGGAGGAACAGCCTGACGCTGCATCTCCGGCTGCCTGGTTCCGCTTCGCTTCACTCACTTTGCAGATGAGGTTGGCAGCGGCAGCCTGCTCCATATTTCAGACTAATTTATGGCCTCTGCAGAGGAGGGTGCATTAGGAAGATAAGCCGTGTCAACCGCTGCCGCGCTGCAACAACCTTCTCTGGACCGGGGGCTCGTTTAAAACGGACCCAGGCAACGAGGACAGCCGTTCTGGGGTCAGACGGATCCAAATCTGAAGTTCTTTTAGGAAACCACGGACCAAGAGGAGTGGGACCAACCACAGCACAGTTCAAAAGCCTGCCTCTCTGATGGTATGGGGGTGCATTAGTGCCTCTGGAAAAGATCTGCTCTCATGCAGGACTGTTGAACAGACAGAATGGGACAACCTCAGGTCCAGATGTTTACAGACAGAATGGGACAACCTCAGGTCCAGATGTTTACAGACAGAATGGGACAACCTCAGGTCCAGATGTTTACAGACTGATGGGAGAAGAAGAGGAGATCAGGGTCTTCTTCTTCCAGCTGTTCCCTTTTCAGCGAGTCGTCCTCCTCCATCGAACTCTGTCTTCTGTGTCCTCTGTCCAAACCGTCTTAGTCTGTCCTCTCTAACTTTATCTTCCAGTCCTCCAACCTGTGCTGGACCTCTGATGTCCTCATTCCTGATCCTGTCCATCCTCGTCCCGCAGCATCTTCAGCTCTGACACTTCCTGTTCTGTCTCCAAACCAAACAACATGGCTGCTCTCCCCACTGTCTGTAAACCTTTCCTTTGACCTTTGACCTTTGCTGCCACCCTTTTGTTACATATCACTCCCCGTCCTCCTGGACAGTTGACCCTAAGTCCTTGAAGTCCTGCACCTTTGTGACCTCTGACCTCGTAGCCTCACTGATCCACCTGCCTCCCTTAAATCTTTTGAGACGTGTTGCTACCATGAAATTCAAAATGACAAAATGGTATAATTTCTTAGTTTCAGCATCTGATGTTTACTAGAATATAGGCTTATAAGACTTGCAGATCATTACATCCTGGTTTTATTTCCATTTTACACATCGTCCCAACTTCTCCTGAATCAGGCTTTTTCCACAGAGCGTATTTCTTGCTGTTAAGGTTTTCTCTCAAACTCTCCCAAACTCTCATTGACTTCCATTATTTTTATGTAACTGATGTTCTCTCCTGCAAATGAGACTTCTCTCTTTAAAAACTGGCAGTTTTGATCCTTTTAACGCGTCACATCTCCTGTAGAAACAACATCTAAGGCGTGACGACCAGACGTTCGTCACTTGTGGTCCAAAAATCTTTGTTCCTGAGCTGTAAATTAACTTTTTGTCCTTTTCTTCCATTTGCGCCAAACTTCCTCCCCCCTTCAGCCCATCCAGAGACCGGAGGGCAGACGAGCGCCAACAGGATGTGGCCCCGGCTTCGCCCCCAACGCCGCCCTCCCCTGATGGCAGCCATATGCTTCTGGATTAAATATTTATGGTTGTGGGAAGAACCAGCTGATATCAGTCTGATCCAACATGTTGGGTCTAATCTCGCTCCAGGACGGGTTGATCTAAAGGTTGATGCTCATTTACGATCAACATGAACATTTTACCCTTTTTCTTTTCCAAACCAGTTCTATCCGATGGTACTGTTTGTATCTGTCTGTAAGTGGAACATTTATAGACATGGTTCATGGGTGAAATTAGCAAAATATCTATTGATCCACTGGTCGGACTTGAAAATCTGGTAAAATCGTCACATGTTCAAAGAGCTACACATACTCTGACATTTTTGATTAAACCCTTAACGTTAACTGTTGGAGTCAACAGATGATTCAACCCGATTCAAGATGGCCGCCAGGGCTGACGTGAACATGGCTGCAGCTCCGTCAGTTTTACAGACACCGAGCTAAAACCTGGTGTGGACGCAGCTGAGAGTCATTCCTAACGCACACTCTGAGCCCCAATCGATTTAAAGCGTTCTCGGGTCTAAAAAGCAGAACATCCTAAAACTGCACCACATGAACTTCCCATCATGGCTGCTCCTCTGTGTGTGTGTGTGTTCACGCCGCCGCAGGCCTTTTATCAGATTACACCCGTTAAGGCGTCCGCACTGGTCAGTAATGGTTTAAACTGGGTTACGGCTCCTGACTCGCGCCACGGTTCGCCGGGGATGCATGATGTCACGGCGATGCGATACGCCTTTAAGGTCTCGGGTTACGGCTCCACATACGAGGTGATTAACGGGGGCACGTCAGCGGCAGAAACGGGTCCGATGAGATCACCGCGAGACCCGCTCTCTGAGGATAAACGGATGAACCATCGGTAACATTATATCACCGTGAGAGCAGTTGGTCAGATATATGGATCGCCCGAAGAAACTTTAAACATCAGGTTGTATCTCCTGCCGTGGATGTTGGTTTTTTTTCTACAAAATAAACTCAACAACTAACGTCTGGCGGGATGTTTCCTCCTTAGATCGATTCAAAACAAGACTGTCAGCAGAAAGCTTCATGAAATGAAAATGGAGGCGATAAAGATGAGAACAAAGAGCATCACTGAAGGAGGAAATGTCCTCATGTTGGCTTCATTTACTGGAGGAGGAATAATAACTAATAATATTAATATTTATTAAACACCAACACAATAGGAGGGTATAAAGACATGCTGGAACACCAGAAGATGGAAGAATGAGCCCATTTCAAGCTGGTCACCACTGGTAATCGACCTCAGCAAACACATAAATGACTATAAATCAGTCAATTATTAAAGTGTTGAGGTAATTTTCGGTGTGGTAGTAGCTTGGAGTCATCCCAACACAGACTCTGAACAATAACAGGTTCAAACTTTGGCGTACAATGAGGGGGACGATACTCATTCCTCTAAGGACTGCAAGACTTCTTCTTATTGTTTCCAAACAGCCATCCCAGAATGATCCACAGCAACAACAGCTCCTCTAAAATTACAGCTGATGTCTTCTCTCCTCGACAAATGTAAAAAGAAACCATTCTGTGCCCCATTCTTGATGTAGCCTCGAACCCAGTTGAAGGAGTTGTTGACAGGACGATCAGTGAGGATTGCTGAGTCACCACAAGCGGAGCTCAGAAAGAAGGCCAATGAGTCAGAGCAGAAAG
The DNA here is from genome assembly GCF_001649575.2 of Kryptolebias marmoratus. Lineage (NCBI taxonomy): Eukaryota > Metazoa > Chordata > Actinopteri > Cyprinodontiformes > Rivulidae > Kryptolebias > Kryptolebias marmoratus. The sequence continues at coordinate 21,259,792 of NC_051450.1, read as the reverse complement.
ACAAACGGACATTTAGCTTCAACGAGGAGTTTGAAACAGAAGAGACGGGATATTTTACATAACAAGAGGACCGCCAACGGTACGTGATGTGAGTAATCAGAGTCCAGAGCATGAATCACCTCACACAACAATCCTGAATACGTCTGCAGAGCTAGAGAGAGCACAGACAAGGTTTTCCAAAAGGGTTCACCAGCGACCTTGACCTTTGACCCCTTGACCTAAAAATCACTAGGGATCATCTTTCACCCATGAGGTGTCCAGCTGTGAAGTTTGACATTCCTACATTGGGCGGTTGCAAAGTTAGAGAACAAACAAGGTTTTCACAAAGGGCTCACCTGCGACCTTAACCTTTGACCCCATGACCTTTAAATGAATAGGGATCATCCTTGACCCATGAGGTGTCCAGCTGTGAAGTTTGACATTCCTACTTTACACAGCTGCCAATATAGAGCACAGACAAGGTATAAACAAAGCGGTCCCCTGCTACCTTGACCTTTGACCCCATGACCTTGAAATCACTAGGGATCATCTTCGACCCATGAGGTGTCCAGCTGTGAAGTTTGACATTCCTACATTGGGCGGTTGCAAAGTTAGAGAACAAACAAGGTTTTCACAAAGGGCTCACCTGCAACCTTAACCTTTGACCCCATGACCTTTAACTCAATAGGGATCATCCTCAACCCATGAGGTGTCCAGCCGTGCTGCAGTTTGACGTTTCTATGTTAAAGGGGTATCAGTTTAGAGCTCGGACAAGAAACTGTCCACAGATGGACAGACGGTGTCCTGGGACAGGGACGCTCTAAAACGTCTGTCTCGCTCTGACTGGCTCTGATTGGCTCTGACTGTGACAGGTTGAAAAGAAACTGCGTTCAGAATGACAGATTTGTTTTCCGGTTGTCGTTTCGCTGTAATTAATAATAAAACAAACAGTAGAAGAAGACAGTGTGGTTAAAACAACTTCAGGGGTCAAATTAAATAAGATCTTAATAAAAAAAAAGGAAACACTGAAGCCGTTTCTTAAACCGTGAGGCAGAACAGGAGCTAAAAACACATTTTCCAGCTTTCATGACGAACGGCGTCACATTCCCGCTCGTTATCTGCTCCGTTTCAGGGTCGGCTCGTGGCGTTATTTGTTGATTTCTTGACGCCGTTTCAATTTAGCGAACGTCAAGCAGTTGGAAGCACTTGGCTCGGGATGGAAATGTATATATTTTTAATTCTCCAGGGCACAGACAGCCACAGCCTGACTATCTGCAGCACATCCCATTGGGTTTTACAGTCATCCTGATGCGTTTATGTCTGACATTTTAAATGATTAAAGGCAGCGGGAAGTGTTTGAAACCAGAAGCCTTTTATTTTTACGACGCGTTTATGGTTATTGTTTCCACTTGTCGTTGGCCTGCAGCGGAAATGTGAAGAAAATAAAAGACAGAGTGACGAGATAATGAGAATCCGACTGATTTATTCGCTTCGTGTAGCAACATGCTAATGCTAATGGTGCATGTTGTCCCAAAGCATCCAAGGATGAGTTTTTAATCACCAAAAATCATCTTTCTGTGAGAAAAAAAAAGACCAAATACCAATATGTGTGACCTCATGCTACATTATGAGATCAGAGTACGTGTTGGGGATGACTCTCAGCCACTACCACACCAAATATCACATCAATATCTCGAAAACTGACCAAGTTATGGACATGTTGGTGCTGATAACCAATATTGGTGGCCATTTTTGGGGTTTTAAATGAGAATTTCATCATTTTATCCCTTTACTTTTTCGTCAGAGGCGATGGCGAAGCGATAAGTCGCAAAATATCTCATGAAAACGGGAAAATGAAATCGTGTCTCTGTCCAACAGAGGTCAAAGTTCACCTGTTAGTGAAATCACATGAGATTTAAACGGAACTATCAGAAAGCAATCACTGACCGAGCTTTGGAGCCGATCCGAATTAAGATGGCCGCCCCAGCGAAGACAAAACCTGCTGTGGTAGTAGCTGAGAGTCCGTTTGACTCAACCCCGTTTCTCTGTTAACAAAATATCTCAAAAACTGCTGGACAAAGAGTCACAAGACGTCTACAAGTCGTTAACTTTTGGAGTTAATCCAACTCAAGATGGCCGCCACAGCTAATCGACAACACAAAAATGGCTACAACAGTCGTCCTTATAGCAGCTGAGAGTCATTAGGTACAGAAAACTACAGTATTGACCCTAAAAGACGTTTCCAGATGCATTTTAATGATGTTGGACCTGCCATCAGGTCCAACTGTTGTGGGTTTTGGGATATGATGGTAGAACACCCACAGAAAGCTACATTATCGCCCGCATTTCATGTTGGTGGTGGATAATAATGAACTTTAGTCCCTGTCTGAGGAGAAATCTGCTGCTCTGGAGACACATTTTCGTTTCCCCCCCTCAGCTGTCCCCAGTTCCCTTGAAGCTGGTGTGTTTTTAATCTATTTTATTTTATTTCGAGGAGTCAGGACTTTGAGGGAAGATTAGGAGCAACGATGCAATCTGGGTTATCGTGACGACCTGAATTCACCGAGCAAAGGAGACCGAAACTCATCTGTTTACCCAACAAAACCCAGAACCTGGATTCCTGATTATATGACATGTTATGATATCATCAGTATAGAGACCTGACCGTAACTGACAAGCAGCTAACAGCTAATCCTGAGAACTTCCAGCACCGGGTCAGAGGAGAAGCAGCTTGTTCGTACAGTCATGGATAAAAAAAACACCAAAATGGTCAACGGAAAGCGAAGAGCCCAGAATAGAGCTTCGCCGCCGCCACTCAGACGAATGACAGACATCTATTTGCAAGATGCAGACAAGAGACGTGTTTTATAATTGAATTCCTGTCAGATCTGCTTAATGCGCTCGCTGTCAGCTTGTCAGGACGCTGTCATCGTCGGCACGTCTTCTAAAAACTTCCATTATGCCCACACAAATGCTTCTACGTACAGGGAAACGGTGCGGCTAACGCAGCCTCGTCCTTTCAGACACAAACCAGAACCGCCCCGTCTTCAGGGTCTACACGGTGATTCCCTCCAGGACCAACAGGTGGAAGGAGTCTCAGTTTGTCTTTTTTATGCCGGCACAATTTAAGTCAAAATGAAGGAGGGGGATAAAAGCTACAGGTTTTATTTAATCATGGCTCTCTGCCCTTTTACCAAAATATCTCATGAACCACAATAAGGACTGTAATGAAACTCAAGTATTTATTGGACGTACAACTTTGGAGTCGACCCAATACAAGAAGGCTGCCAAAGCCAAGAGACTTTTAAAAGTAAAGCTGTTATAATTCAGTCAGTTTTATGAATCTGCTCCCGTTTCAGGGTTCGCCACGACGGATCCTCTGCATCCAAGTCCAGTTTCCACCGGCGCCGTGTTGGTTAACGGCACCCGAGCCCTGACCAGTCCGCTGGTTTGCTTCGGTACCAGATTCAGGTCAGAGGCTCTTCCTGACGCAACCCAGAAGCACACAGGAAGTGCCCTTTTTCTTTGTCTGGTTCAGTCAATTTGACAAATACTGAGCTCAGATTTACTGAGGTTCATCTCCAACACGTCCTGAGCTCTTAGTTTAACTTTCAGTCAACAGACCGACTACGAGAACATCTCAAGAACCACTGGAGGAATCTTAATGAATGTTTCAGGGGGGTGGCTTGGTCCAGTGAGAAGGTTGAGGGTTCAATCCTCAGCGCCTGCTGCTTGCCAAAGTGTCCCTGGGCAAGACACGGTACCCCCACCGATATGCTCATCGGTGTATGAGCGAGACTGTAAAAAAAGTGAAATATAACTGAAAGCGCCGTAGGGGTTAAAAAGGCTCGATATAAAAGCGGTTAGGAAATAATTACCGTGTGCACCTCTACAACTGATTAACTTTCAGATCCAACTCAGTTCAAGATGGCTGCCACAGCCAACTGACCTCAGCAAACACAAAAATGGCTGTGGTAGCACCTGAGAGAACTAAAAGATCACGTGAGAACTTGCGGCGATATCGACCGTGACGTTATTTCAAAGGTTTGACCAAAACGGCTCCGGCGCCGTCGTTTCTCAACGAGAGATCATCTAAAACTCTGGCACGAAAGGCGGCGGGCGATATGCAATCTGTTACTGTCAGAGCCGAGGCAAGAACAGACCGTTTGGACCTGCAGGCCGTGGAACCGAAACGCCCGGGACGAAGCAGGAAAAAATGATATGAAACCGGATCAAAAGGCATTTTCTCAAACCCGTCACTTCTGCCGGGGGGTGGAACATGAATGAGCGCCATGAATAAAACACCAATGAGCTTCAGGTGTCACGCCAAAAGAACAAGAGCTCCAAACGTGATGGCACGCTCACGTTGTTGGAAGCGGAGCGTGGAGACAGGCGGGAACGAGAGTGATGGGCGGCCTGGTGCAGCACTGCAGTCTTTCTGGCCGTGGACTGATGGACCCGGGAACTCATTGCATTAGTGGGAGAAGGATGGAGGAGCCTAATAGTCCCCGCACACACACACACACACGCACACCAGCAGAAATGCATCCCACAAACACAAATTACCTGCCAGCATCAATACGAGCTCCTGTATGTCACATTTATATGAAAGGTTAAACAGAAACAAATGGCTGATTGTGCCCGGCGCTGACGCTTGGCGGCGGGGGGCAGACTATAATTCACCAGAGATCCCTGGACAGAGGTGACCGCAGTCAGGAGGGCGGGTTTGACTCTGTGGCTCAGCTGCAGACGAACTGAGCCGCCAAACCGTTTCTTTTTGTTCCTTTTGTTAACGCGACGCAGCTGCCTCGTCTAAAACTAAACTGCTGCTGACAAGTTGCAAATTTGGCAGCAGTTTTGGTCACATTTTATTGCCTCCAATGCCAAAATTCCCCTGAGGCTGAGAGCAACACGACAGAAAAGGAAAGAAACCAAAGATTCGGTTGGTTTTCCTCACTTGGTGGTAAAGTCATACGAACAAAACATCTCTTTAACTAAGGAACAGATTTTTACGAATCTCTCAAAATAACCATTGGATGACATCGACAACTGATTAAATGTTGGCGTCAATCCCATTAAAGATGGCCGCTGCAGCCACTTAAGCCAACGCAGAAAAGGTTGAGAGTCGTTGTTGGATTTCTTTATTTTTGGGCGTGGAGATATCTGAGAGTCTTCTCCGACACGCTTGTTTCTTTCTGCGGTGACAAAGCTTCTTGGTGATAAATCTTCGCCGTTGTAAAGCCTGTTCCGTCCCCCTCAAACGGAGCCGCATTTGTCAGGAGAAATGCGTCTGTGGGTTGAGTTTGTGGGCTGCGATACGAAAACGTTGCCAGATCTCCTCTGCCGATGCCAAAAACAACTCATTCTGCTGTTGATTCTTGTTTGGTGTCATTTATTCGCCTGGATGATTGAAGCCTGATGAAACGAGACCTGCTGGCATCTTTAACAAACGGGGCCTCAGGGGCATGTGGAAGAACCATAAGCAGCCACAACAGCCTGGCTTCTCAACCTTGTGCTGCATTTCAGCAGGGATTTCTTGCTGATCCCACTCCCAAACTCTGGATCCCACTCCCAAACTCTGGATCCTACTCCCAAACTCTGGATCCTACTCCCAAACTCCGGATCCTACTCCCAAACTCTGGATCCTACTCCCAAACTCCGGATCCTACTCCCAAACTCTGGATCCTACTCCCAAACTCCGGATCCTACTCCCAAACTCTGGATCCTACTTCCACACTCCGGGTCCACTCCCAAACTCCGGCTCCACTTCCAAACTCTGGATCCTACTTCCAAACTCCGGATCCCACTTCCAAACTCTGGATCCTACTTCCAAACTCCGGATCCCACTCCCAAACTCTGGCTCCAGTCCCAAACTCCGGAGCCCACTCCCAAACTCCGGCTCCACTCCCAAACTCTGGAGGTCTATGATAAACCTCGCTCTATGGAGGCGAGAGCGGCCATCTTGGAGGATAAGGTTTGGTCCCAGACTGTGGACCTATGGGACGGTCGCTGGTTGAGCACCTTAAGGTACCAGAAGCCACAGACTCAACTCTGCTCCTCATCCTACAGATGTATTTTCCTAACAAAAGCTCCATTTAAGGGAAACCAAACAGGCTTTACGTTGATGAAGGATTTGTTGCCAAGAATCTAAAGATCAGTGCGAATAAAAACAGTTTAAAATATTCGGGCGTTTCCTAGACCGCTTTGTTTCCGCTGTGACTTTTTTTTCCTCCTTCAGCTCAGCCAGAATAGATGTTCCGATACGCCGACTCAGAAAAACGATGCTCCTGACGTCTTTGATGAGGTAATTACACATTTGCATAAAGGTCACGGCGACAGCGGGCGTGAATCACTGAAGCAGTGCGCGGCAGGGGGTCCGCCCTCCCTCCACGCAGACCTTTTGTCAGCGGCGGAGTTTATTTTCACAGGGAGCGTCAGCAGAAACGCCAACTAGATGGAAGCTGAAAAACAAACCTGGATTTGATCAAACCTGCCGAGCTTCGTCACGTGACCCCAACCCTTTTTCAGGAAGTAAAAGTCAGGGAAACTCAGAGGAGATCTGTGTTTTACTGAGGGAATGCTAAACAGGCCGCAGAGGGAGAGACTAAATAAACTGATTCAGTCGAGCGCCTAAATGTGGCTAAAAGCAGCTGAGAAGAGAAAACAGAGCTGAAGGACAGCTGAAACCGAGTTAAAGCTAAAAGAAGCAGAACATCTGCTGAAGGCTGGAGCTGCACAAGGCTAGCTCAAAGCTAAATGTGGAAAAATGCAAGTTAAAATGAGCAAAGGGGGGGGGGGAGCTAAAAAAATGTACTTAAAGCTGCAAAATGCAAGCTCAAAGGTAAAAGTAGCAAAAGCTAGTGAAAAATTGGCAGACTGGTAGCTAAAAGTGAGAAAAGGTTACCTAAAAGTAGTAAAAGCGAGCTAAAGCTAAAAGTGGTAAAGGCTAGGCAAAAGTAGTAAAATGGTAGCTAAAAGAAAAGTAGTAGAATAGTAGCTAAAAGTATTAAAAAGCTAGCTAAAATCCAAAAAGAGCCAAAGACCAGCTAAAAAGATCAAAAGTCTAGCTAGAAGCTAAAAGTAGTGAAAGACTAACTAAAAACTAAAAGTGGCAACATTTTAGCCTAATGTTTAATGAAAAACCTAAAAGTTAAAAGTAGCAAAAGCTAGCTCAGAGCAGCAAAAGGCTAGTAAAAAAATGGCAAAAAGCTAGCTGAAATCCAAAAGGAGCCAAAGACAAGCTAAAAGTTTCAAAAGTCTAGCTAGAGGCTAAAAGTAGAAAAAAGCAAGTAAAAACTAGCAAAAGGGTTAGTAAAAGCTAAAAGAAAGTACTAAAAGCGGCAAAATGCGAGCAAAAAGTATCAAAATAAAAGCTAAAAGTTAAAAGTAGCAAAAGCTAGCTCAGAGCAGCAAAAGGCTAGTGAAAAAATGGCAGACAGGTAGCTAAAAGTGACAAAACGTTAACTAAAAGGAGCTAAAGCGAGCTAAAAGTAGTAACATGGTAGCTAAAAGAACAGTAGTAGAATAGTAGCTAAAGGTATCAAACAACTAGCTAAAATCCAAAAGGAGCCAAAGACCAGCTAAAAGCATCAAAAAGCTAGCTAGAAGCTAAAAGTCGGAAAAGGGTAAGTAAAAGCTAAAAAACTACAAAAAGCAGAAAAATGTGAGCTAAAAGTATCAAATAAAAGCTAAAAGTAGCAAAAGCTAGCAAAAAATGGCAGACTGGTAGCTAAAAGTGAGAAACGGTTAACTAAAAGTAGCAAAAGTGAGCTAAAGCTAAAAGTACAAACATGGTAGCTAAAAGAAAAGTAGAATAGTAGCTAAAAGTATCAAAAGACTAGCTAGAAGCTAAAAGTAGGAAAAGGGCGTGATTTTGCCTCTGACTTCTTTGCACCATTTAGCTTTTTTTTAAACGATTTTATTAATTTTAGCTTTTAGCTACGGTTTTGCTACATTTAGCTTTTAGCTCCTGCTGAGAGTCACGCAGTCTGAGCTCGAACTGATCGAACTTTATTGTGAAGGTTTGACCCAAACGGATCAAACTCTTATTTCTCAACAAAAGCTGATTTCAGTTTAAGACTCTGGAACGAAAGGAGGCGGAAGTTTTTCCCAAACACGAGCCGAACCTCGGAGATATTCTCCCCGTGTCCTTGAGACATCCCCCCCCCTCCTCCTCCCACCACTTTCAGGTCGCCGGAGGGGGTCCCTCCTCGCTCTGATTGGTTTTATTGGCGGCGGTTCAGTTGCGGAGGATGCCGACGTGGCTTTCAATTTCATGCCTGATAAAGATGGATCTGCACCTAACGTTAGACAGAACAGTTATCTCTGTTTTTATCTCAGTGAAAAGCCGGGAAGCAACAAGAAAATAACCATCCTGCAGCCGGTTATTGTTTTAAACATTAAACATTAAAGCCTTCATGCTTCTAAAAGCTCAGAGTTTTGTTTTGTTCAGACTCGTTTCAGAAAGAAACTCAGTTTAAGGAGATTATCTTCCTGGTTGAACCTTTACCAGCCGAACAGCAGCCGAATATCTGATGAAAAACTAAAAACTGTCAGCTCAAACAAGAAAACACCCGAACGCTTCAAATCATCTTATAAAGGCGGCGATAAATCAGATCTAAAAATATAATTTATCATGCAAGAGAAAATTATTTGGTCTGAAACTACAGCAAAAACAAAAAAGATACCTAATCATGCAGCTAAAAGGCTCAAACTCTAGCTGAAAGCTAAAACTAACAAAACAGTGACAGGAAGTTCAAATCTAGCAAAAAGCTAAGGCTAAAAAAACACTGGCTACAAACTACAACTCCAGCTAAAAGGATCAAAACACTAGCCAAAAGCAGCCAAATGCTAGCTACAAGTATTACACTAGCTAAAAGGTGATGCAGCAAATGCTAGCTATGAAAAGCATTTCACAAGCTAAAGGTAGCCAAATGCTATCTATATGAAGCAAAAGCAGCCAAATGCTAGCTATACGTAAGATTACATGAGCTAAAAGCAGCCAAATGCTAGCTTTAAGAAGCATTACACTAGCTAAAAGCAGTTAAACGCTAGCTATATGAAGCATTACCAGCTAAAAGCAGCCAAATGTTAGCTATAAGAAGCCTTACTAGCTAAAAGCAGCCAAATGCTAGCTATAAGAAACATTACATTAGCTAAAAACAGCCAAATGCTAGCTATGAGTAGCATTACATGAGCTAAAACCAGCCAAATGCTAGCTATAAGAAGCATTACACTAGCTAAAAGCTAAAGGTAGTATAAGACAGTTAGTAATTAATTGAAATACAGATGTAAATATAAGGATAAACGCAGAAAGATCAAATGTTTACGTCTGTAATCATCGTTTTTTACTGAAATACCTCGGTTTAAACTAACAGCATCGCTCTGTTTCCTGTTCTGGCGACATGTTTAACAACGTGGACAGAAATGCTACCAGTAACTCTAAAACTACAGCCTTTTTTCCCCGTCCTTGCCGCAGCACAGAGAGAAAAGAAAAGAAAAGAAAAGACGGGTCATCTGAGAAGCAAAGAGCCGGAAAGGAAACATGTGTTTACTGCAGCTGCCAGAGTTCGACTCAGATGGAGTTTTATAATCGAGGAGGAGGGCCGGCTGTCCTTTACGAGATGTGGGATGCATGTTCAATTTGTGTTTCTGCCAAACAAAAGATGGAGAGATGTCACACCACAACTCTGAGGGGGAGAGACAAAAGCAAAAAAAACGGAAATGCCTGCCTATCATCAGTCAAAGAAAGAGAAAACAGGAAGCTGTCGGTCTTTTTACGCAGCAAGGACAGAAAAACATTTCCCTGCTTTCTGAAAAACTCCCGAAGATATTATTATTTTTTTTTAGATTTATAAAATTGCCTGAAAGTGTGGGATAAAGAGAGCAGTTCTGCTGCTAAAGAGGTGCAGACTTGTCGATAAAAAGGCTGACGAGGCGGCGTGGAGAACAGCATTTAACGTTTAACGCCCACTTATGCTCCGAGGAAAAGCATCGGCTACAATCAACACCTATTTAAAGATCGGGGAGACGTCGAAGACAACGGAGACGTCGGAGACAACGGAGCTGAGATCCAAACAAAGATTAAAAAAATAAAAATAAAGCATGTTTACTCTAAGAGGAAGTCACAGGAAGGTAATGCGGGCGATTATGAACCAAATATATGAATGAAAATTACATTTTTAATCTCCTGCTGCCAAAACATCCAACTAACCCTAACCAACCTTTATTGGTTTTTTACCCGTCTGTGAGCCTGTTAGCAAAATATCTCATCAACCACAGCTAATCCACCTTATCCAACATAGAGATGGCTGTAACTCAGTCAGTGTTGGAGATATCAAGCTATAAATCCGACCCTCCAGGATTTCGAGATGTTGCAACTATTAATGCAAAATCAAGCAAACCCCGCAAAATCGCAACTTTTTGCAACTTTGCCCAAAACACTGCAACTTTCCTGCAACTTAAACCCAATATTTATTGTTTCTAAAGTGATTCTCCACCGTTTCTGCGGTCTAGTCTCTTCTTTGTGGGTTTGTGTAGCGTGGAATACAAAATAAGCCCAAATAACTCAGGAAGAAGACACGTGACGTCACTTCCTGTTAACATCAGAATGCCGGGAGCGTGCAGGAGCAGCGACCGAAGCCAAAATGTGCGCTAATGCTTCACATTTGCCCACAAAGATTTCAGCAAACCAGTTTCCTCCCCAGCTGCAGCTGTTTTGCACGTCCTGCAGTGTAATCATGGAACATAAACGCATCAACAAACACTTTGTGTCTGCAAAACATGTGAGGAGAGCTGCAGACCAGGGACAATCCAGAAATGCTCATGAATGTCAGTTTAGAAGCTATCAAAGTTCTCAAATAAAGCACCTTTTGAGAATGTCAATGTTTGTTGGGAATTATCTTACAAAACTAGGAAGTATTTTTGGTTTAGATATTAAAAGTTATGGTTGTTTATTGATTTTAGGAATAAAAAAAAAAATCACAACTTTTAGGAAAATGCCCCACGAAATCCTGGAGGGATTGATAAATGGAGCTGGTAGTAGCTGAGAGTCATCCCAAACACAGACACTGAGTGCCAACAGGTCGGGAGACATCTCTGGGGTCAACTGTGTCTGTTAGCAAAATATCTCCTGGTTGGATTTTCATGAAACAGCTGATTAACTTACAGATACGGAGCTTAAGGAGCCGTTTCTTCCTAACATAAGACGATCCTTTTCCAAAACTCTGGAAAAACTGGTCGTTTTTTGTTTTTAGGTGTTTGATGGATAAAAATGGCCGCTCCCTGCTGTCCACGCGTCCCATTTCGTCCCGCAGAGGTCATAAGATCTGGTGACGCTCTTGGCCTGAATTTGTTCCAGCAGGTGGAGATTTTTGTCGACACTTCGTCCTTTGCTTCAAGTCTTCACTAAAAACTCCTCGTTATTATTTAATCAGAAATAAATTAGTAACGGTCACACGGTGTTGAGTCCCCGGGACCGAGCCGAACCCGAAGCGGAGCCGTGGGACCCAGTGAGGATGAGTCACGGATGTCTTCAGGGGACTTGGACTCGTTGATGACAGCACCTGCTCGCCTGCTGCAGAACCTTACGGCACCTCGAGCGTCTCATTGTTTAAAGACAGAAACGACTTTAGGGGACTTCTTTTCCCCAGATCTTTGACAGACAACGCTCTTATTATCGTCTCTGTCCGCTGTTGGCTTTGATAAATTTACTTTTCAGGGGTTTTGTTTCCCTTTTAGAGTAATAAACAACCCAAATTCCAACAAAATTATGATGCTGTGTTTTTCTAAACTCGTATTTTATTCACAATCAAACACAAATCAGCTGCTATAAACTAGAAAAAAGTACCTTTTTTTAGTTTATAGCAGCAACAGATCCCAAAAATGTCCTATAGGTCCTCTCCCATCAGTCTGTAAACATCTGGACCTAAGGAGAGAAGGAACTAATGCACCCCCATACCATCAGAGAGGCAGGCTGGACCTCAGAACGGTTCTCCTCTTTGGTCCAGAGGAGACACATCTGGTGTCTTCTCTGCCTGATAGAGCTTTAAGCAGCATTTGTGGACGACACGGTGAACTGATGGGCAAGTTTAAACATTTGATACGTTTACTGTGGATAAAATACGAGTTTGTGAGATTTGGAAATCACTAAATTCTGTTCTTTAATTTACATTCAACACAAAGTCCCCACTCGGTGGGCGTTGGGGTTGTTTAAACTCACTTTAGTGTAAAATAAAAACGAGAACCGGTGTCACTTTCTGTGGACCTCTGCTGCCACCTTGTGGCTGAAAACTGAAACAACAAGTGCTGATTTTATATCGTTCACTTGTGTAATAAAAGGTCTCCAACATGTCGTTTTAGAGTTTAGATATTTGTAAATTATTGATGACAATGTTCATGTTAGTAAAATATCTCATGAACCTCGGGACAAATTTAAAGAAGCTTGCAGAAAGGAATCAATGGAAGGATATTTAAAACTCCTTAATGTTGGGATTCAATCCAGTTTAAATGACTTAAAAAAACAACAAAAAATGATAAAATTCAGTCAGTTTTTACAGATATAAAAGTTGGAAGCAACACAAACTGAGCGTGACGTCTGACATGATGATCTACATCCTGCTTATTGTCATTTATTTTTCATTTATCATCATTTTAGATGATTTAATTGAAAACAAACACTAAAATACTTTTTACCAAATACAGTCAGTCCTCGTAAATAAACATATTTACACATTTCATCCAAATATAGTGTCAGATTTATTAGATATTTCCTTAATTTACTAAAAAATGTCTACTTTTTATTTCTCCTTTAAGATTTAATTTGTGACAAATGTCTTGTTTGAATGTCTTAAAGGTGTTTTAATAATATAAAAACAAGTTTAGTTAAAAAATAAAATATAAAAAAAAAGGATACTCTCGTGTTTATCAAAAAGTTTTCTGAACGATAATCAAACGGTGCATATATTGATGAAATGTAAACAGTGTAAACAGAGCACTTTAATCTGACCGACAGCGCCGTAGTTCATGTTTTTGTTTCCGTGCAGCCTTCATCGTATTCCAACGAGCAGCTTTGAAAAGAAAAAGGTCAAACTGCCTCCATTCGAGGGTCGTTAACGGAGTTCACCTAAAATATCCATGTTTTATTTTAAAATAAGAGCCGGTTTCCTCCACAGATGGAAGAAACGACCAGAGGACCCAGAGGAACTTGACGCGCCTTCACGTCACCAGCTGACGCACGTTTGGCGTAAAAAAGGAAACGCCGTCGTGTCTGAATTCGATGAAAAAACAGGAAGACGCCTCTTCAGGAGTCCGGGGCGCCACAGTCAGGGTCGGGCCGCCGCTCAGCCGGGCTCTCCCTCTCGACTCGCGGCTCCTCTTTGACTCCGACGGGCTCTTTGGGGTTTTGGAGGCGGAGCTTCTTCCTCGGCTGGCAAGCCCTCAGCCCGTGGCAGCGCAATACGCGCTTCACCGTGGACAGGGACGCCGGCGTCCCGGCGGTCTCCAGCTGGCGGCAGGCCTGAGCCAGCGTGGTTCCCGGGTCGTTCCTGAACATCCAGACCAGCTTCTTCTCGTCGGACAGCGACAGCACGGGTCGCCTTCCCGACCGCGGCAACGTGGCGACGCATCCCAGCAACTTAAACTTGCGTACGATGGTCTGAACCGAGGACCTGGGGATCTGAAGCTGCTTAGAAATGGCTCCAAGAGACTTCCCCGACTTGTGTAAATCTACGATCACGTTTTTTTGGTCCTCACCGAGTTCCTTGGACTTTCCCATCGTTCTCCACCAGAACAGGCCGAGTTAAAAGACCTTCAGCTGCACTTTTTTAAAAATTCAGGTCAAAGTTCGGACATATTTGAGCCCGTATGCGACTGACAGGCTTTTCGCCGCCAGGGTGGATTCTCAGAATAAACCTGGAAGAAGAAGATAAATCACAACACTTCATCTGATCGTCTAAAGCACAAAAAAAGGGCAAATTTGGCCCGTTTTAAACATTTTCTCTGGCCCTGAAGATAATATTTCAAATGCATTAAATCTGGAGCACCAATCAGTCTCTGTCACTTCTCATTTTGCTTAAAGAAAACTGATGATCTGAGCAGTTTTCTCACTGTGAAGCCAAGAAATGTACGTTTGAATTTCCGGTAATGGAAAAAAAAATCCTAAGAAATAAGACACAACAAGGTGGTTTAAGGAGAGCAAGGCATGAAAACAAAAGCAAATGTGGTTTTAAAAATTTGATTTTTTATTCTTTATCTGATTAAAATCTACATAAAACGTCACCAGGAAGAGGACAGAACAATCTGACATGTTTTATTTTCAATAAATATCCGTCCTCAGCTGGATCAGGGTTTACATTTTGACCCCTCGTGTCGATCTAATGTCAGGTTTTCAGATAATAAATTAAAGGCACTCTTTGCAAACTTTGACATCAGTTTACTCCAGTAGTTTCCCAGATATGTTGACATGTAGTTCAGGAAATGAGGGTACGCAATCAATGTAAACAAAGCGCTCAGATGAATCGAAACCGAACAGAAAGTCGAAGTTAGACCTGTTTTTAGTTACCACTCAGTCACAGATGTTTATTTTAAAGGGCACGTTAACCAAAGAAGTTGAATTTTTACTTCATATTTTTATTTCTGTTGGGTCTGAATGAATACCCTGAATAATTGTTGTTGTTTTGGGTATTTTTTATAAACATACAGTGGAGGAAACAATAATTCGAACCCCTGCTGATCTCGTAAGGTCGCACACTCGGCCAAAAAATGACAACTTTTAATGGTAGTTCCGTTTTAACAGAAAAACAGCATATCAGCTAATTGATTCGTATTTTATCAACCCAGACAAGATTCTGAAGGATTATAAACCCTCAATGTAAATTATAAATATAAGCATTAACAGTCTGTGGTGCTCACATCTGCAGGAGATAATATTTATCAATAAACCTCTGTTTTTCCATTTTAAGAGCTGTAAAACAATGTGTTTTTCTTTTACTTAGTTGACCTTAACTACATTTAACAGATAATAAAATAAACAGTCACCAGTACCTTGATGAAAAGTGTTCATTCTTAAAATAAGATTAAATAATTCAATCTGAACACCAACTCACAAAGACTAGAGTTAGAGTTAATGTGACATTTAATCTACTCATAAAATACTTACACAGGTAAGGTAAAACACACCTCTCAGGGGGCGGCTTCGTCACATCTGCCAAAAACAGGAAAATACAAATTATTTTAGGATTTTGTCCTTCATCTTAAAGCAGGTTGGGTTCATTATTATGACACAAACTCATTCAAGTCAGTTAAAAAACTCCAAATTACCTCAATAAACCAACTCAAACTGTCATATATATATTAGTGCAGTGACTTTAAACACAGCTGAAAACATCACATTTGCTAATGGTTCAGAATAAAACAACAAAAAGCTTAACGTTTACGTAAAAAAGCGTTTTAATTGAACTATTAGGCTAACGGTTAGCATAGTTAGCAAAGCGTACCGCGATTAGCATTAGCTCCTCAATATAAAAAAAGAAAAAGTTTAAAAAGTTTGGTAAAAACATTATAAAATGCTGGAAATGTAAGAAATACAATGCTGTTGGAACGTTTGCTAAAGTTAAAAATTTAGACATCTACCTTAAAAGTTTATTTTTCATTTCTTCTGCGTCTATTTTTCTTCTTCTTCTTCTTCTATTTACGGCAGCGTTGATGCGTCAAGATATACTGCTGCCCCCTACAGGACAAACTTAAAAGTCTGAATTCCCGAATTTTTCCTGGAAATAGACTTGAGTGGTAAAAAAAACAAACTAAATAACTGCCTTTGCAATCAGCTTGTGGTGTTAATTTTATCAAAGCACCTGTCATAAAATTTTTAAATTAAAACCTCTGTGCTTTAATGTGACCCCTTTTTTCTTGTAGATCTTCCTAAAAAAACTAGAAGTCTTTTTTCAAAGAATCCAACAAAGCTACAGGTTTCCTGCTCTGATCTAGGAGTGTAATTACTGTTAAAAAAAAACAGGCTGATAATCGTCATTTTCTTAGTAATATGTGTTTTTTCAGCCGTTCGCGGATAGCGCATGGGTATTGTCGCGGAGCTCATCTTGTCACGTGACTTCTTTCCCAGGATGCTGTGCGGCACAGAAACCGTTTTAAGCTTAATAAACACGGTTTTCTTGATTCTAAAAGATATGTGTCATATAATATGGGTTGTTACATTAAATACTTGTGTGTATAAAACGTGTTTTTAAACATTAACGACCATAAGTTAAACAGTAAAATATAAATGGTGCTATATAAACAGACAGTAAGCACTGAGTATCCGGTTGGTCCGATGGCGGTGAGATTTCAATTGATTGCTACAGTGAGTCACAGAACCTCTAAGTTTCTTCTCTCCCCTTCCTCACCGTCGACCTAGACTAGCCTTTTGCTGCTTGTTACAAAATTATTACATTTTCATACTTAAACTACAATAAACCCATTGCAGCTAGCTACACTGGTCATGTTTGGTTTAGCTGTGTTGATTAGAGATGAATTATCTTTATAAAAAAGCTTGCTGCAGATAGTGTAGCAAGTGCATACATGCTGTGAATTTATTGTAAAGCCTACAAAACAGAGGTGATGATAGATATGAGTGCCCAAAGGCTGAATCTTTGTCAAGAGTAAAAATATTGACAAGTAAAATATTGACTTAAAACCTGAATATTATTTATTCCCTTTATAACAACCTCATTTACTTAGAAATGCTGTAATTAATTTGTTTATCAGGAGCACCTAATAAGAGGTTAAGAAAACACCAGATTAGGAGCGGACACAGAAAGTTCCCTTCACTTTATAATCGTTTTATTATCATTTATTCCTACCTGTTATAACGCTGCACAAAGACCTACATTTGGTAGTTTGTTACCTGAGCAGGTTGAGCACGCAGCTACATTTAAACCAACTGATGTTCAGAGCCCCATCAGCTCAAAAAAGAGAAATAAAGTCACATCATGAGAAATGTTTTCAAAATTTATTAGAAATATCACACAAAGGGACCCACGAGCGCCCGTCTGACAGGAGTTTCTATCTTTATGGAATCAATAATGAAACATATGCAGAAAATAAACTAAATATTCATGTGTGTGTTTGAATGTTCAGCAGCTTTCACAACAACCCCAGTTTGTATTCCACCATCATGTGTGGTTCACCCATCACTTCACTTTGGGCCGGATCTGTGGAGACAAACAACCAGGAGGTTAGGATCGCCTTAACAGCTTTACGGTTGACGTAAACAGATCTGTGAGGCCCTCACCGTTGAGGATGTCCTCAAAGCCGATGGATTCGTCGCTCCCCCGCAGCGTGTCGAGAGCCAAGTTCGAACTCCGTAAGAAAGGCAGACGCTGGATCTGGAAGAGGCGCCGGATGTCAGTTACTTCGGGGCGAAGCGTAAACAGAAAGAATGGGGCAGGGGTGTAGGGGGGACGCACCTGTCTCGCTGCCCTGTACTCCATCTGCAGCTTGAGAGGAGCGTGAAGGCCTTGGATGTTT
Organism: Kryptolebias marmoratus; assembly: GCF_001649575.2. Taxonomy (NCBI): domain Eukaryota; kingdom Metazoa; phylum Chordata; class Actinopteri; order Cyprinodontiformes; family Rivulidae; genus Kryptolebias; species Kryptolebias marmoratus. The sequence continues at coordinate 21,242,293 of NC_051450.1, read as the reverse complement.
CTGAGCGTGGAGAAATTCATCTTGTCCTGGTTAAGCTGGAGCTGTGAGTGGGATTATGAGAACATTTAATCAACATTAAATGATTCGTTTGTTGCTGTGTTTTGTAAGGATGGTCCAGTTTTGTCTTCCTAAAATGAGGTAACTTACATTTTTTTCTGACAGCTCAAGGGGGTGGCTTGGAAGGAGCTCATTCTTCACACTGGTGAAGCTGTTAAAAAGGAATTAAGTGTTATGACAAACATCTAAGAACACACAGATATAAATTATGTAATTTAGGAGTGGTTCCGGGGTGTTTCTGGCCGCTTCTCACCCGCTGCGCAGGGAGTCCTGCACTCCGTAAGCTCCCTGCGGACACAGCCCGGCCACCGGGACGCTGTCCTTCAGCTGCGAGCGGAGTCCTCGGCTGTTCTGAGGCACAAAAAAATAAAATAAAATAAAATTAAAGACTGAACACCTCTAAAACCTGAGGTATTCACAAACACTTCACGTCCGAGCCGAGCTCCGTTGCTAGCATGAGGGCTAACTAGCATTAGCTCGAGTGACTAATCAAATTCAAAACGGATCAATTTGACAGCGCGCGCAGATAACAAAAAAAATAAACAGCTGGATATATTTGATAAATGTTTAGCACTGAAATGAAACGCATCAAAAGTCATAAAAACGGTTTAAATGGAGCAATAACAATAAATAAAAGCATCAACGTACCATTGTGATTCAGTTCCTTACGCTTTCCTTTCTGACACACGCGTATATCCGCTTGCGTGATGACGTCACGTCCGGTGTGGGCTAGTAGCTAGTAGCATGATGCTAATGTGCTAAATGCTAAACTACGACACAAATACGTGAATCTTTACCCATCATTTTGTATTTTTCTTTTGTTATAGTTGTCAGGAAGCAGGTAACGTCCTCGTCATATAAACATAAACATTCCATGACATGACAGAAAAGGCCGTAAATAACTGACAAATACAGACATGCGTCGTTCTCCGTCACGCAGGGGGTATAGCTCAGTGGTAGAGCATTTGACTGCAGATCAAGAGGTCCCCGGTTCAAATCCGGGTGCCCCCTCTTTTTTTTAAACTTTTATGAGGAACACAGTTTAGTCTAAATGACTCAGAGTTCACGGCAGTGACAACAACCTGATTACACAAATAAAACAAGACTCTTTATGCATTCTTCACTCATTCGGTCACAGTTTTTTATTATTCATTTTATGTTTGACCCAACAGCTTTCATACTACAGATGTAAATCTAACGTAAAGAACGATCTGTTGGGGGAAAGACAAAAGAAACAGAAGATGAGGAAAAAAAGGTAAAGTTAAATACAACAAATACAGACAAAATGGGAGTTTTTGTTGATGGAAAAAAAACAATCAAACAGGTCGACCTTAAAGCTACTTATTGCAAAAATCAATCAAAACCGTTTTTTTACAGACATGGTGTTCACAACGGCCCTGTGACCTTGTCTTTTGGCTCCATGACTTTGAAATCAATATAGATCAGCAGTTTTCCAGATATATTGATTTGTAATTCTGAAATGCAAACCCGCACTCATTGTAAACAAGTCACTTTTATGAGCAGAAATAAGAACCAACACGTCAAAATTGTCAAACGTTTCAATTTCCAATGGCTTCTTTGGACATTGCTGTTGTTGAACTATTTTCAGGCTATTTTTATAGGTAAACAAACGCCTGTGGTAGATCGTGAATTCTTCATTTAAGGACACATTAACCCCTGATATGAGAAAAGTATTGTCTGTACGCCTTTGCAATGAGTAGATTTAAATTTAAGCTCAAAATGTGGAAAAAAAAAAAGAGTAAAAATCTGTGTTTTTAACCTTTACTGAACTCAGAGGTCTGACTGCAGGCCAGAAGTTTCCACTCCTGTATGTACCTGAACAGGTGAGACAACAGAAACATTTCAAAACTTTACAAAAACACGAATAAAAGCTGCTTAGGTATAGATTAGAAGGTCCTACTCCTCGAAGTTGAGAGTGTTCGTCCAGGCCAGGAGCTCGTCCACCTCCCACTCCAGGATTTCGTCCTCTCCCTTGTCTTCGACGGCGTCCATTGCCTCCCGAGCCGAGCTGTCCACCGCATCTCTGGGTTCTGGAGCAGCCCGCAGGCGGCCATTGATGTACCTGGACGTGAAGACGGCACGTTAATGGGTGACCTGGGAAGGAAATTTAATTTAATCGGGAAATCTCTCAAGGTTTTTTGCAACTTGAGCAACTTTTAAATCAAACCTTCAGGAAATGATCACTGGATGTACGTCTACGACCAATTAGCTTTAGGAGCTAATCCACGTCAAGACAAACAAGTGACCTCAAAAGAGATAAAAATGTCCCTAATTCAGTCAGTTTTATCACCGTTGAGGGAAACTTTGGCGTGGCAGTAGCTGACAGTTGTCCTCTCCTCACACATACTGAAAATAACTCTTGGTGTTACGTCATTTGCATAAGTTTTTGTTTTCGTTTAAGGATTTTCAAGGAAATTCAATCTGTGACGTCAGATTGATCAAACCCACCACTCACATCTTCTTCATCCACTCGATCTTCCTCCTTTTCCTCCACCTGGCCACTTCCTGTCTCCGCTGCAGCCTGGAAGAATGGAAGGCCATCCTTTTGTCGGCGCCGACCTCCGCCGGCTCGCCCGCGTACGCCACCTGCCGCGGCCGGAAACACGCTGTAACGCCCACGTACCATGCCCCGGGGTGGGGGTGGGGACGGGAAGCGGCCTTTCTGCTTCACCTTGTCTGAGAAGAGCCTCCAGTTGTTGTTCTCGGTGCGCTGGTACCAGCCCGATCGGTCCTCCTGCTTCAGAGCGCCACTCCTCCAGTCCCTCAGGCCGCTCGCGCAGACATCCACTATGGGCCGGTAGGTGAAGATCTTATAGTAGATACTGGGAGGAAAACTGATCTGAATAGAGGCAGAAGCTGGAGATTAGCAGGTAAATAATATTTAGAAACTTGAGAGGTATTTGCTCCTCCTGAGCTCTTACCCCTCCGAGTCGAAACCTTACAAACACCCCAGCCGCAGCGTCCAGCAGCTCCGCCTGCACACAAAACCGATTTATTTCTCTGTGATAGATCGGTTTTATTCCACGGAGGTGTTACCTCTCGAGGATTGACGTCTCTGAGGACCGTCCGCGGATCCAGGTCGTCGCAGCGGCCAATCAGCTCCTTCACGTACTTGAAGACGGCTCTGCGCTGCAAGGTGACGACAGACAACTTAGCTTTACGTCACTTTTGCGTTTATTCACGAAGCTGGGCTCCAACGGCACCAACCAGGTATCTTCTCCAGGTGCGCTGGATTATTGTGGATGCCACCTGCTGCAGCGTGTCTTCTGGGGGCTCCCAGGTCATCTCTTCTGGAAAGCTGAAGGTGTCCGGAGGAATAAAAGGAGGGTTAAAACATGGATTTACACCCGTGTCTGTATATGCAACTCAGTCTATTTTACAGATATTTAATTAAATGTTGGTGTAGTAGCTAAGAGTCATCCCCAACACATCGCTAAAATGGCTGCTAATCCAATCAACCTCAGCCAACACATAAATAGCAACGTAAATGAATGGTATTATTGTTTAAACTGGCATAAAAAATAAAATATAATGTCAAAAAGCATGTTTCATTTAAAACTAAGCACTCAATTACACTGAAAGTTAACTTTATTTTGATTAAAATGAGTAAAACTGTTACAGTATTATCAAATAACTGTGAGGGTTTTTACCCAACATGTATAATAACAAAAAACATTATTCTAATAGTTGAATAATGTTTATTAATATGTAAATAGATTTTGTTTTCTGCTTAGGAAAAGTAACCCAGAAGTGTCAAAATCTTTATTTCAATGAATACATAAATTTATTGTTAAATTTCCAAAAGAGGAACTTACTGAGTGGACATATTTTTAAAAGTTAGCAAAGCTAAAATCAGGCTAATATTTAAAGCTAATGTTCTCTAAATAAGAGTTAAGTTTCACAAAGCTCCACATTTTAGATGTTTACACTTTAAAATCTTATTTGTGCTCCACAAAGTGGACAAATAATTGCCAGACAGTGTGTTACCTTATGGCCTCCAGAGAAAAAGCAAAAAATAATGGCGGGAGAAAACGCGTTAAGTCAAGCGGTTACCATGACGACGCCCTGTGATTGTCATGGTAACCGGTTACCGTTACAAGCTTCCGCTCCCTCCCGGAAGTAAAATATAACAATCTAATTTATTTATTTCGCCAGTTTTTGATGGAAAATATGCCGTTCTTTAGAATATTTCTTGTGTAATTTTAGCAGCAGACTTAGCTTTAAATTTCCACCGAAACGTCTTTTTCGAGATTCTTGTCCGATTCCGCCATGTTTGTTTGCCCGCGGCCTGGAGGTGTGCGGATCGATACTAATAACGATACCAATGCAATACTGTCGCGAAGGGATCGATACTTGAGTTTGTTTCTCTCTTCATGCTTTACTTTGTAGTGATTTAATTTGTAATTTCATTTAGTTATATACATATATATATAACGTGTTATAAACATATAGGATATATATATATATAAATCCTGGGTTTTAAAATGCAAATTAATGGTTAATTAACAGTGGTAATCAAACATCTGTCATTTAATAGTTATAAAATATGCCCTTATAAATTGTTGCTTTACCGCAGACCACTAATAACCAATCTAATTTTCAATCTAAGTTCAATCACAAGCTCCCAGGTGTTCTTTAGCAAATTTTACCAAATGTTTTGTTTACATTGAGTGCATACCTGCATTTCAGAGTATATCTGTCAAACTACTGGAGTAAACTCTTCCAAACTGCATCATTTGATGTAGTTCAGGATAACATTTTGTATGTTTAATTTCATAATTTGCAATAATTACTTTTAATTTAACCCAAAGTCAGTAGCAAAGCTATTAAAGGGATAGTTCAGACCTTTTGAAGAGGGTTTCTGTGTAAAGGTTATGAACAATTCTCTTATTTGGTGTAAATAACTCTTTAAAAAGGTACAGTACATGTATCATGAAGGCAAAGTTTTATTTCTACTGTTGTCCACTAGATAGCGCTCTTTAACAACTTAAATCTGGCTCTTTTTTCCTCACAATAAAATTTATCCTTGCATTGACACAAAGAATACAGAAAAAACATCATAGTCATTCATCAAACTGCTAAAATAAGCTTTAAAATCAGTTAAGAGTAATCCTCTTTTCTTTAAATTCAAATTTAAATTTAAGACGTTGGCCTTTGCCCTCAATCATCCTTCCCAAGAAGTAAAGTCAAAGATGTTTCTGATCTCAGAATCTGCTCTGTTAAATTGGATTTTTTTGGTGTTTTTCAGACTGAGAAAGACATTTATGTAACACAAACGCACATTAATGTTCACATTTAAAGAAGCCGTCACACTCGACAGTTAATAGTTATAACTTTAACAGATTAGTTGATAGATATGCAGTGTTTTTCTCTTATAAATGTAGGAGCTTAATGAGTCTATCTAAGCCTAAACATTCAATTTAGTATTAATGATTTCTTTTTTATACTTTAAACAAATAAGTCAAACTTCCAATGTGTAAAACTGAAGCCTAAATGTCTTTTTGGCTTCAGTTGTGGGGACACGTTGTGTTTTTGGAGCCAGAGTCTGCTCACTGGGAACGCTGATATGATAGCCCCGCCCACACGCCCTCGGCTGTCAATCACAGGCGTAACCTGACGCTTCTCTTTCAGCCTCGAGTGACTCGTTGACACCAAACTGGTGAGAACAGCCTGAATCAACGAATCCATCCCACAGCAGCAAGAGTAGGGGAGGAGCCAGGCTGCGGTGGCTGTGTATGGTTCTTCCACATGACACCAAATAACTCAACCCTGCTGCTGGAAGCACAAACAACCAACAAATATGGCGCCATTTACGGGGCAATAAACAAGCTTTCCAACGGTATAAGGTTTATTACCAAGAAGCATCGTTACCAGGAAGAAATAATCAACCAAACACGAATTTCCTCACATTTTTTGTTTAAATGTCGCAAAAAAAAAAACAAAGATACATTAGGAGTAGCTTTTATCCTCCTGATTAGCTTCTTTAGATTCCTGACAGAAACTTCATGTATTTATTGTTCATCACAGCCGATAGTTCTAATTGAAGCTGGACCATAAAGCTGCATTCATGAATTTCAAAGTAGACGGATGTCCATTATGCAAATATCCACAGCATCTCCTCAACGCCTGTGGCTGAACGAACACTTAGATTTATTTAAAGCTGCGCTCTGTCTCTTTTATTTCACTCAGTTTCTCCCAGAGGCCTTGTTCTGTCAGCCTGACAGCTACTTTGGATCTGTTTACTCGGAATATATATAAGAACGCTGGAGCCTCACATCTGAGCGTGGTTTGTCACCGTTTGTTGTTTCTGTTGGAAGAATTTCGGGAAACATTTGTGGGTTCCCGTTTCCTGTCATACGATGGCAAAAAGATTTCATCTCCAAAAAGGCTGACAGCCATTGTAACCCAATTCTTTTTTAAAAAACAGTTTTTGGAAAACTGCTTCTTCTTTTCGGTTCTCGCAGCTTCACGTTGGTATCTAGTAACTCTGCCTGGCTTCCTGACACTTTCTCTGGCAGCTTGGAGTTCGTCACTCACTGATTTTTCAGTTTCTTTTGACAAAATGATTGTTTTTCCATGAGATTTTTAGCATTTCCTTTCCGTCCGACTCCTTACATGACTTGATTGGATTTTTCCACGAGTTTAGGATAATTTTCCCGTCTTTTAATCCGTTTTTAGTTTAGCTGTAACATTTGCTTCTACAGTTTGGTACTTTAAAAAAACAACAAAATCCTCAGTGTTGGCTCCACCCACCCATCCACTCATCCATCCATCCATCCATCCACTCATCCATCCATCCATCCACTCATCCATCCATCCATCCACTCATCCATCCATCCATCCACTCATCCATCCATCCATCCACTCATCCATCCATCCATC
>NC_051450.1:21229593-21232093 GCF_001649575.2 Kryptolebias marmoratus | reverse complement strand
CAGGTTGTTGAGGTGGAACAGTCACTTTGGGAGCCTTCATTATTGACTGTCTCGTGGTTTATAATCTGGGCGTTCAGTTGCTCCAGTAATGCATTGTATTAGTGTGAGTCCTCACAAGGATAGAGAACAGGTGCTTCCTCCTTCTGCAGCTCTCCTCCAGAGACCTTTCCTCCTATGATAATAACTTCACACACTGATATCAATAGCATGCACACATCCAGATTTTTTTTTCTTATTATTTTTAGGTGCTTGACTCATGGCTCCCTCCATTGTTTAAGATTATCACCCTTGGTCAAAGCTCTTTATTAGAGTTTCTATACACCGTAAAAAACAAACAAAACAGAAGCGTCTCAGCTGGCGTTGTTACCCTTGGCTCACAGATTTTGTGCTATTTTAAACATGGACCTGACTGGGACAATAAACATTTTTTTCCTCCTTTTTCTCTCACCATTGTGAAGGTTCGATTGTTGTAGTATTTTCAAAGCTTTCTAACATTTTGCTGATTTTAATGAAGCTCAAGGTTGATTTGTTCTCTAATCAGAAAAAGACCCTAAATATTGTTTGATGGTTTCATAAACACACAAGCAAAGAGCCAAAATGACATTGAACTGAACCATGAACTGCAGCTTTAATTATATCACAATTATTGCATTAAAATTACAAGTAAATATGACTTACAAAGTGCTTTTATGGATCTTTGAATTGTGGTTATGTGGGAACGTTATAAGCAATTATCTTATCTGTTATCATATACGTGGAATATCCACGTAATATGACACGTACTGTGGTTCAAAGGTTTTAAAGTAGTGTTTGCATGAACCGCTATGAAATGTTTTAAACTGGACCAGTTTAAAGATGGCAGAGATCCACTTTGGTCTAGCTAGCTGTTAGCCCTTCAGACTACAGCCCAGTAAGTACCGGGTACAAAGTATCTTTATAAGACTCCTAATAACTGGTAAGTACAGGGTAACGAGTAGCATCATAATACAGCCTGGTCTCTGTAGGAACAAGGTACATACTCGAAAAGTACCAAGTACTTACCAGGCACATACTTTATAAATACCAATGTAAGTACCATGCATGTACCAGGTAGATACCAAGTATGCACTCAGTAAGCACCAGGTACTTAAAGTATGTAAGTACCAAGTACAAACTATACCTGGTAAGTACAGGGTAACAAGTAGCATCATAATACAGCCTGGCCTCTGTAGGAGCCAGGTACATACTCGATAAATACCCAGTACTTACCAGGAATGTACTCTGTAAATACCAGGCAGGGACCATATAAGTACAATGCAAGTATTTTAAGCACCCGGTAAGTACCATACGTACTTCGGTAAGCACCAGCAATGTACCAGGTAAGTACCAAGTATGGACTCAGTAAATACCAGGTACCAAGTACAAACTATGTAGGTACCATATCACCTGGTAAACAGCAGGTATGCACTACTTAAGTACCAAGTAGAAACCATGTAAGTACCAGGTATGTATTTGGGCATCAGTTGGTTCTGGTTGTGCTGCATTGAGGCCTTCGAACTCGAACACAAAATGGCCGAACGGCGTGAATGAGTGAACAGAACCAGCAGATTGATTAAGGGCAGGATGAAAGTGGGTCAGCGGAAAAGAGCGACGGCCTTTAGACACAGTTTCCACAGGACGAGTGACTCAGCGCCGGCACGTGCAGGACAGCGGCGCGTCCCCGCCTGCCCGCAACTTCCCACAAAAACCCCTCTGCCAACAGGGACGCTGGCCGCCGTTACAGATGGAGGCAGGAAGTCTGATCTGCAGAGGGCTAATAAAACAAAAACCAGGCAGGAACACATCTTTGTAAAACTCCAGGTGGTTGGGGAATTAATCGTCTGAGCGCGGCCGACACAACTGAAGGGCCTGAAATATATCCTCAATTGAGAGGAAGAGGAAGCTGTTAGTAGGTTATTTATTACCTTTACAGAAGCAGGAAGGACTGCAAATATCTGTGTGCAAATAACATATATATGTTAATGTGATAAGGTGGATTACTTTAGAGTAAAACCACTGTGGTCAAAACTAAAGGAGAAAACTAATAACTTCCTGTTGGATCTGCTTTTCTGCGTCTGATTGAAAACCAATATCTTCTCTCATCATTTGAGTGTTGAAAGAAGCTGCAGCTTGAGGAGAGGATCACAGAGGTCCGTCTGAATTCATCCGTTTTAATTAGAAATCTCGATTAAAGCATCAAATCCTAAACTTCAAAGCTGCCGTGATGGAAATAGATGAACTGTGGGAGTCGCTGCCAATCATTCGGAGAATAATTACATCTTTCTCTGAAATTCTCCGTTTAGATTTAACCCCCCCCAGATTTAGACTTCCCACAGATTCTGTTCATAACGTTTGTGGACAGAATTTCTAGGCGCAGCCAAGGTGTTGAGGGGATCCGTTTTGGTGGCCTTAGGATCGCGTCTCTGCTTTTTGCAGATGATGTGGTCCTACTGGCTTCATCAGACCGTGATCTACAGCTCTC
>NC_051450.1:21227063-21228912 GCF_001649575.2 Kryptolebias marmoratus | reverse complement strand
GATGGATGGGTGGATGGATGGATGGATGGATGAATGGATGGATGGATGGATGGATGGATGGATGAGTGGATGGATGGATGAGTGGATGGATGGATGGATGGATGGATGGATGGATGGATGGATGGATGGATGGATGGATGGATGGATGGACTGACTGCATCTGACCTCTGAAAGGCTCGATTTTCACCTTTTGTTCTGCCTGCTCCTTGAGGAGACTGCAGGCCGTCTGAAGAGGCTCTCCAGACTGAAAACAGGAGCTGCAGACCGAGTCCCTCGAAGGAGGAGAGCGTGACATTAAAGAAAATGAGCTCGAGAGAGAAACTCCTGTTTATTTTGAGCCTTTTAGGTTCTGGTCAGCCTCTCCGTCTTTATACGAGGCTGAGATTTGTCGCCTCTCAGTGGGAAATTGGAGCACTTCTGCTGTTTGCTTTTCCTAATAACAGGAAGTCCTTATCAGATGTTTTATAATTCCCTCGAGTTAAGAAAATAAAAAAAGCTGTACCAGTCCATTGTTTAATGTTATATTATGTAAGGAGTGGCCAACATGGAACTGGAAAATGGGCAAGCCAGGGTCTATAAACCTCAGTTATCCCTGTTTTCTAATGATCTGATACAAAATGCAGGATTAGAACAGGAATGAACCATTAGTTCTGAGGCGTTTTTTTGGACCAGACAGTTCTGAAGGACTCCCTGAGGTTTATGTGGGCTGCTGGTCCCATTGCACGGTCCTCCATGATTCCTTTAATGCTACCAGGGGGAGCACTCGCTTGTTGTTTACATTTGATCCCGCCGCTTTCTGCCTGGCCCAACCGCCGGCGCAGATTCTCAGTCATCCAGTCATCTAAAACGTTTTAAAAATAAAGTAAAAAAAGACAAGGCAACTGGACTTCTGTTCTGTGGCTGAAAACGAGCGGCATCCCGAACTCCAGGCCTCCAGGCTCCACCGTCCTGGAGGTTTTACCTGATTCAGACGCTTTAATCACCTCCTCACCAGATCATCAAGTTCTCCAGAAGAACGTCTACAAGTCGTCCTTTTTAAAGGAGCAGGAAGATGTCTAAAACATGCAGGAGAGCGGCCTCAGAGGAGCGGACTTTTACACGTTCAGAAGCTGCTTCACGGCGGACCGAGCCTCCTTCACACTTCAGATCTCACCCCGGCAGGTAGGAACAAACCTGCGCCTCACCCGACCGAGTCCTGCAGAATCGGGCCTTCATCAGCTCTCCAGTTCTGGACAGAAAGGTCGGTAATCAAGGAGGAGGTGGGAGCGTGGGAGAAATGTTCATGAGGAGCTTGAAGAGGCGTGTGTGAGCGACAAACAAACCATCAGCGGATGCAGGGAGCATTTTATGTCTCACCATATTCAGCACAAACAGTTTCCACACATCAGCTGTGAATATGGAGCATGCTGGCAGAATAATGAGGCTATTTTCATGAATGAATGAACATTTCAAACAGGAGAAATACAGCATAGGTGCATAAAAGGCTTCAAAACCTGAAAATAACTTATCCATGGTTTGTGAACTCGCTCACAGGTTTCAGGAGAAAACCTTGGAAATGTTTAGTAGTTGAAAGGATGAAAGATAAAGAGATGAAGGTAAACGAGTTAGCTTTGCTCTGTAAATTAAACAGACTTCAGGCTCTTTCCCCTCCTGGAGGCGGAGCTGTGGGCAGGCTGCACTTCCCTGATTCTAACTCTCGCCCCATTCCAGATGTCGAACCCGTCGCCCAAATGAGCTCAACAAAAGATGAGTCCGTGGCCTCCGTCGGCGCCGGGCCGCACGGTGATCTGTGGCCTCTAACGCCGCCGGGCCGTACGGTGATCTGTGGCCTCTAACGCCGCCGGGCCGT
>NC_051450.1:21223230-21225901 GCF_001649575.2 Kryptolebias marmoratus | reverse complement strand
TGATCGTGGCCTCCGTCGGCGCCGAGCCGTACGGTGATCCGTGGCCTCCGTCGGCGCTGGACCGTACGGTGATCCGTGGCCTCTAACGCCACCAGGCTGTACGGTGATCCGTGGCCTCTAACGCCACCGGGCCGTACGATGATCCGTGGCCTCCGTCGGCGCCGTTCATGCAGCACCAACTGAAGGCCTCCGCAGCGTTCAACCCGGAACAGTCAGAGGATTTTAGCATCTTTGTGCTCCTTCAGTTTAAAATAAATCTGTGCGTTCAGCTGCTTGTTCTCTCCTCTCTCCAATTATGCAGTTTCTCCAGTAATAACCCGGACGCCCACTCGTCTTCTGCTCTCTCGGTTCTTTCTTCTGTTGCCGTTCTCCTTCCATTTCCTGTCTCCTGCATGCAACATCCCCGTCTCCTAATCCTCTCTCTGGATGCTTCTTGTTTTGGTTTTTTGGTTTCGGAGCTATATTGAATCCCCTCTAATCTAATTACCTCTCTTCATCATGCTTTGCATCCTCCGAGGATCGACGTGTGGAAAAGCAATGAAGGACACGAGGAAATAAGTCGAAACGACCCGTCACCTCGGCGGCTCGTGTGCGGCAGGGCGTAGGATGCATGATGCACTTTGCATGAAGACGAATGGGGCTGTTCACGTGTGGCGGAATATAAAAACAGCTCCCGTCATGTGTCATTTTCTGTTGCTCTGCAGCGCGAACGCGGCGCAATCTGCAAAGATGAGGAATAATTTGATCAGGGTCTGCGCTGCCAAGCATCCGTCATAATTACGCCGGGCTTGAGTGGATGTTACACTCCCACAGGTGAGCTGAGGCGCCGCACAAAGAAAGTCCTATAATTATCACGAGAAAACGGAAAACAGCTCTTTATCTCAAGCTCCTGGCGCCGTCAGCACACCCGTCTCGCTTGTTTGTTGTCGCTCCTTCCAATATTTGGCACATTTTCTCCCAAACAAATTAACCTTAAGACAGTGAAAACGAGGCGAACGCGGCTGATTTTAACTTAGAGAACCGACTGGAAGCAAATTAAACAGAAAAAAACGATTGTCCAAGAGAAACGACCCCTGATTTCTGTCCCAGACTGATCATCTTCAGCTTTAATAACCTATTTGACCCGTTTCTGATCATTTTTCTACCTTTTCTTTCCCGTCACATGACTACACCTTCATTCAAGCATATGGTCTCGTACACATACATGATTTAATTAAGATTTAATCAATTTATGGTGTTAATTTTAACAAGAAGTAAGGCTGTGTTCCGCCCCAGAAAATGGCGACTTGTTGCTTGTTGCCAGCAGGATTTATTAATTACTCTCCATTCCCTCACAGATGTTGTCCAGAACTTCGTGCACAACGGATTTAATGAGAAACAAGTTGACAGAAGTGGAAATAAAACATTAATTTCTGCAGCCGGGATGGACTTCCCGGGTCGAATCTGACGCTCTTTTTGCAAATGATGCAGGAAAAAAACCCGTTTTTCTTATAAATATATATATTTAGCTGTGAGGACGCTGGGTGATACGGAGGAGCACAAACTGACACCTGAGGGTTTAAACTCTCCAGGATAATCACGTTAATGACATTAATTAAAGAGGCTGAGCGGCTCCTTAAAGCGGGACGAAGCATCGCAGTTTTTAAGGGCTGATGACTGATCCCATTCAGAGAAATGACTAATTAATGAGACGCTCGATACACTTGGGTCATCTTACGCAATCAAACTCACCAGCAGATTATATAACTGCAATATGAAGAGTTTAAAGCTCAGTTTGAACCATTTCACCTTTAGATACGGACCAGCATGCTTCTGTTTGTAAACTCCTGTTTTATAAAAACACTGCTGCCGTATTGAAGTCACAAATCTAAGAATAAATGGTTTTAATTTAAAGAAACTGTACGGCACATTGGAGACGGCTGACGACCTGAGGGATCACCAAACTGCACGTCGAGGCGCAGCTGTGGATTCGTTTTCTTCTTCTTTAGAGATCGAGACTGAAATAAATGCCCCCCCTGCAGAGACAGGCCACCTATAGTGAGTCTGTTTCACATTAACGTCTCATTTCCAGCCTCGCTCGGTCAGAGAGACGCCTCCAGGCGACCGTCCCTGACGCTGCGGAGCAACTTTCGAAGCGTTGGTGCGTTTTAGGTCCGGTCCTGTCAGACGGATATAAAAACATCTGCAAATGGATTAAAAGAATTCAAATCGGTTCTGGAACAAAAGCAGCTCTGTCAGCCGTGAGTGAGGCTCATGTAATTGTTAAAAATCCTTTCTGACCAGCTCCCCTGATGTTTGTTCTCCAAGAAAAGTCTGTTTGATGAGTTGCCACGGGCCCGCTCTGTTAGGTGGCGTTTGGACAATCAGGACCACAAACACACAGAGACTCTGAGGTGTTTGTCAGCCCGGTCCATCTCCTGCGTCATGACAAATGGATCCCCATGCGGGAAGATAACCAGACCCTCCAGGATTTTGCGATGTTGCGATCGCAACTATTAACGCAAAATCAAGCAAACCCCGCGAAATCACAACTTTTTGCAACTTTGCCCAAAACACCGCAACTTTCCCGCAACTTTAACCCAATATTTATTGTTTCTAAAGTGATTCTCCACCGTTTCTGCGGTCTAGTCTCTTCTTTGTGGGTTTGTGTAGCGTGGAATACAAAATAACC
>NC_051450.1:21212589-21223095 GCF_001649575.2 Kryptolebias marmoratus | reverse complement strand
TTGTGTCTGCAAAACATGTGAGGAGAGCTGCAGACCAGGGACGATCCAGAAATGCTCATGAATGTCAGTTTAGAAGCTATCAAAGTTCTCAAATAAAGCACCTTTTGAGAATGTCAATGTTTGTTGGGAATTATCTTACAAAACTAGGAATTATTTTTGGTTTATATATGAAAAGTTATGGTTGTTTATTGATTTTAGTAAAAAAAATTGCAACTTTAAGGAAAATGCCCCGCGAAATCAGGCGTTTTAGCTGCAACAATCACAAAAAATGCCTGCGAAATCCTGGAGGTCGGCTTCACGGCAGCATTTAAAGGCCGAACAACTCGCCTCTCGGATCCCCGAACGACGCGGTTCACCCCCGGCCTCGGCTCGTCAGATTGTCAGCGTGCAGCGATATGAGCTCCTGCATAAATGCGAGAATTTGCATTTATAACTCCCAGGCTTCTGCGTTCCCGCCAGGCGCTCGTTATTCTTCTGGAAATGAACAAACGGCACATTTCCGGAGCTCAGATTGATGACTTTCATGAGAGCCAATAATGCTGCCTGTGTGGTTTTCAAAAATATCTCTTATTCAGCTTCGCTGAAGGTCCGGCGACGACGCTTCGCTTCTCAGGAAAACTTTATTTTGAGCTCAGTAAAATCTGTGCGCAGTGAATTACTGTCATTTGGTTTGTTTGTTTTTTTTCCACATGCAGAGCTGAGATTTGCATTTCTTTCATTCTTCCCGTGGGGAGAAAATTAAATTAGCATAAATATTTCTGCATCAGACATAAAACAAGCAGCTGTTTGAGCTCGTAGTTTACAGATTTCTAATAAAGATGGCGTATCGTTCAGCAAGACCTGCTCTGTTGTTCTAAGGTTTGTTATCTTTTGTTTTCAGCTCTTTGTGTCGCGTCACTTCCCGGGGTTTCCCTCCGCTATCAGCCCAGCTGTTTTCACTTAGTAATCACCACCTCCACACCCGTCTCTGGCTGTTCGCTCGCACCGATTCTCCTCTCTGTTTTTTATTTCTGGTGCAGGACGACTGAGGCAGAAAACAAAATGACTTCAGTGTCAGAGAAGTAAAAATACAGAGTAATCAGGAGAAGGACTGATTCAGAGGAAAGAACTAGAATAAAAATAAAAATACAAGCAACTATCCAGATGTTAAAGACGAGAAAAAACAGAACAAAATAAAAACCAACATGTTATTGTGTTATTTCTACCTCCTGATGACAAAACTTTGTTTTAATCAAGATCTTAAAGGAGCTTATGGACAATAAATATCTTTTAATTTTTTCATCCATTTTCCAACAATTATCCGTGGTCTGAAGGTGTTCCCAGACCAGAGAGGATCCAGAATCCCAACAGAGAGTTCTGGGTCTGCACGAGGCGTCCTGATCAGATGAGCCACCTCAGCTGACTCCTTTCGACGAGGAGGAGCAGCGGCTCATCTCAGCCGCTTGGATCCAGGATCTCCTCCTCCTTTCAGTCCTGATCCAAACCTCAGGACCACAGGTGAGGGTTGGAACGTAGACGGAGCAGGAAATCCAGAGTTCTGCCTTTCGACTCGACTCTTTCGACTCTTTCTTCACCACGACCGATCGAAGACTCGCTCCGTCCTCCCATCACCCTGACAGCTGGGCGGTAAACTTATCATTGTAGAAATATGAGGATACTCCTGAAGTTAGCTGAACTTACGGATGAAAAACATAAATCTGTTTGACGCCTGTCGAATGTTTTCTTATCCACCATCTACAGGCTTTAATGGACAGTATATCAAAATATTTACATATATTCCGATGTTTTCTTTCCCTCTGGGTGTCAGAGAACCTGCCGTGTTGGGAACTTTTGGCACCAGATGATCTCCTCACGCTCCTTAATCCTCCGTGGGAACACAGCCAGCAGCTTCCTGTTTTCCAAGAGCCGGAGCTGGCAAACAAGACTCCAAACCGACCGCTGCCGCGTACGTCGGGGTCCTGTTTTCCCCTCGAGTTTATTTGTCCACAACGCAGGCCAACGCTCCAGAGTTGATATTTTTTGTTCCACGCATGTCAGGAAACGCTTTTCCGAGAAACGTTTTAAGGGTCGGAAGCTGAGAAAAGGTAAGGAGGAGCGAACGAGAGGAAAGGGAGGGGAAATCATTTTAAAGTGTCGCCGTGTTTTCTGCTGGATGTGGCTTTTTTTAATCGAAACGTCCGTCTCAAGATCTGCTCCCGGCTGGAGGCAGCTCTTGGTTCATCAGCTTGAATCAGGAAGCCAAATAAGCAGCAGAATAATAAAAAAAGAGCATCCAATTACTCCTTAATGGGACCTTGTAAATCCACCTCGTTTGCAGATCGAGAGGCGGCTGCTTCTTCTCAGGAAATTAAACTTTAAAGGAAAATCCTGTTTGGGTGACGGGGAATGAAGCAGCTTCGACGCCAGTATTTTTATTCTCCTACAAAAATGGCTGCCAGATCGGACCAAATTCAAACACATTAGTCGTTTTTACAGATGATGAGCTAAAACTTGGCGTGGTAGTAGCTGAGAGTCATCCCAGCACAAACGCATCGTCTTTTATTTTCCATCTAATCTAGGCCCAATTATCAGACCAAAATAAACACTTGTTTTAGCTTCTTTTGGTTGTTTTCGGTCACATTTTTTTAACAAAAAAACCCCAGAAAGCTACCTTTCTGTCAGTTTTAAATAAACTTGGCACATAAAAGTCATATTTAACGTTCTTATTGAACCCTTCTTATCTCATTAGGAGGAGATCTCGTTAATAAACTGGTCTTTCAACACTGATCTAATCATTAATTTGGTTAATTTCGAGCGACGGCGCATTCGATTTGACGCAGTTCAGTGATCCGGAGGAATCTGATGAAGTGTGAGGGGCTGCGGGACCAAGTCTGCGTGTAACGGCAGTAAATTCAGTTTATTATTGTTTCCCTCTTGGCAGATTTTTCAGACGTAAGCGAATCTGAGCTCAAATTATACCGCTGATATCGACGCAGGCAGTCATAGCAGTGGCGTAGTAACCGACTGCAGTGAAATATTGTCGTAAATATGCTGGTGTAGATTCTCAGTCATGGTAAAAATTCAAAAAAGGTTAAAAAACAACTGAACTTCTATTCTGTAGCTGAAGACGTTTCGCTTTCTCAATTCAGAAATAGAGAGTGTGGAGTTGAGCTTTTAAAGCTGAGATGTGATGTAAGCTGGATTCACCTGAAGATTAACTCACTCTCCTCACAACAGAGGGTCATTAGGGTCCTTGTTTCTCTGTTGATTGGAGTGAAACTGACTGGGGATCAGGCCTAAAGCTCCATTATATGTTTTTGAAAGCTGGAATCTGAGACCTCCTCCTCTGTCTCCCTTTTGACATAGATTGCTTCCTTTACCCCCCTCTCGAACCATCTGTCTTCTCGGTCCAAAATATGAACATTTTGGTCCTCAAAGGAGTGTCCCTTATCCTTGAGGTGTAGGTGGACAGCTGAGTCCTGTCCAGAAGAGGTGGCTCTCCTGTGTTGAGCCATGCGTCTGTGGAGAAGTTGTTTGGTCTCTCCAATATGGAGGTCTGAACTGCAGAGACCACTCCGCTCAGTTTGGGTTTGAGGGTTTTGTCCTCAGGGTGGACCAACCTCTGTCTGAGAGTCCTGTTGGGTTTGAAATGTACCAGGAGAAAATCCTTCTGAGTTTCTCTTTTCTTCATTCCTTATGTTGATGGAGAAACTGCAAATTTGAACAAGAACATTCTGAAAAAATTAAAATCATAAAGACCTTCAGTTCAAATTAATTTGCTTTTGTTTTTATAGCAGCAACATCCAGGGGCAGATTTCAGAGGAAGTAAACAGAAGCTAAATAAATTAAATTCAGCTCAATCTAACCAAATCTCACTGCAATTAGGGCATGAACCACAAACGTAATTAATGCTGCTTTTACTTTTTCTTCTAAAACAAATATACCGATCTACTGTAAACTCAGTTTATTAATACTTTAGCAGACGTTAGTTGGTTCGAGGCGACTTAAAACTGACTATTTTGCACAGAATTGCAATTTTTAGTCACGCTGAGATCTGTAAACGTGCGTTGGTGCCATCTTTAGGATTATATACATTAAAAAACACCAGAAACCAGACTGTGCTCAGGAAACAATCATCGGATCTCAACTTCTGGACTAACTTTACAGACATTGAGCTAAAATCTAAGAGTCATTCTCAACACAAACACACAACTGGAGAGTTCTCACAACATCTCCCTGATAGCTTTAACTCGACGTAAAATGATTCTAGTTTAAAACTTTGCCAGTCGATATGCAATCCTATGCCTTTAATTAGAACTACGCATTTCCTGTGTTATTTAATCCACACAAAAAGATATTTCTTGAACCTCTTTCATGGGTATTAAGTGACCCCCGATGAGCTTCAGTTTGGTTGAATATCTACGCCAACAAACAGCCGTAATGGCGCTCAGGTCAGAGGTAACGGCTGCACACTGGGACAGATTTTATTTTCCTGAGTTTCCCTTCGGGCTGCGGGCCCCGCTGCGTTGCTTGGAAGAGGAATACATCTGCTGTTTAGGTTCACAAATGAGCCACGCATCCACATCAAGCTGAATAAATAATATAACGGATCTCTGCACAGCAGGATGAGCGCCTCGGGATCTGATCCACTTCCAACGAGTTTCTTCTTAATTCTGGCCGATATTCGACCACTCCTCGTGTTAGCGTTCGTTTGAACCGGTTGGTTTCGCGGCACGGACCCGGCTTTTAATCACTCATTTTCCAATCAGGTTGAGGTCGGAGCTTTGGGAAGACTTCATGTTCCAGTTCTGATGTGTTTCGGATCATCGTCCTGTCCAAGTTTCGACCGTCTGGCTGTTGACTTTGACCTGAAGTTGAAAAATTTGGATTTTGCCGTCCTCCTTCTGTTGCCATGCCTCTAATCATTACTCATTCTAGTCACCTGTGTCCCTATCCTGATTGTCTCTCCCACACCTGGTCCACGTCCTCCAGTGCCAGATTGTAGTTTTCCAGCGATTCCCGACTGACCTCCCGTGCATCGACCTTGTCCTCGTGCCTTGCCCCTGTCGGATTGTTGCTGGAGGACTGACACCTGGACTACGACCCCTGCCTGTTTACTGGACCCGGACTCTTCGCCTGTGGCTTACCTGCTGTGTTCACCGAGCCAAACCTCCGCTCAGCTTCCTCTGGTGGTCATCTTCCTCCCGTTGTTCCACTGGGCCGCTCGCCGTCCAGGACTCCCTGTGCCGCCATCGACATATCCGTTAATCAATAAAGCTTCGTTAACCTTCCGCTCCTGTGCTGTGACTGAATTGCCGGATCCTTCTAGTGGTTCTCTGTCCCCTTCATGATTCCATCCACTTTCAGCCGCAGCGTGATGCTACCACCGCCGTGCTTGACAGCTGGTCTGAAAGCGTCACCATCCGAACATCTCTCCTGTCCAAACGGCTCAATCTTTGTCTCGTCTGACCCTCGAACCTATCTCCAGAAGACATTTGGTTCGTCCGTGTGGACAGCTTGAAGGTTTTGGAGCTTCTTTCTTGGTCCTCTCAGTCCCTGTTGATGCAAAACGGGCTTCAGTTTGGACGGGGACTCTGGTGCGTCCCGAACCGATGTCCTTCCACCCGAGGATGACAGCCCAGCTCTGTCAAACCAATCCAAAGAGAAACTACCAGCTGCAGTCAATCATGATCAATAACACGAAGTTTTGGTTCTGTCTAATGTTTGGATATGTTTGAGCTTGTAGGTATAATTTAGAGAAAATCCACAATAAACTCAAACTTGTGCACCCAGTTCTTGTTTTTAAGAGTCACCGTTCAATAAATCAGTTCAATAAATCATTAAAAGCCCTAAAAATGCACATGACATTCATTTCAGATGATAAGAAATGCAGGATAGTCAGATCCAAGTGTGACTTTTCAGTCAATAATGAAAATATGTATACAATAACTTCACATTAGCATAAAAAAAGAAAGGAATATTTGCGGCTTTGTTGCTTTTGAGTTATCAAAAAAAACTTGTGATTTTTTTTTCTTCCTAACACAGCATCCAAATGCCTTATCGAATCCTTTCAGTCCCTTTCATTGCCTCCCTGCTGTTTCCCTCTGACTGCGGAGGAAAATCCTGACAATCAAACCCAGTGGGAAATCAGGTCCTTTCAACAATACAGCTGGCTCACATCCCAACAAAAGAAACCAGAAGCCACTCTACCGCAAACACCACAAACATCAAGCATTAGTAATTTCACGAGATGGAAATGAACCGTGATGGAACTGCAATGCCAGGAAAATATACAAGAGAGAGAATTCTGCAAAGGTGCGATGTTGTTTTACTGACAAAAGGAATCAAGACTGAAGAAATGTCCCATTTTCAAAGGGACAGAATTAAATAAATGCTGAACAAAACGCATTAAAGTGAAATATTTCTCAGGGAGGAAGACGAGTCAAAGTCGAGCTAAGAGAAGGTGTGCCAGTAGAATTTCTTCATCACATTTCAGAAATTTATGAACATATTTTCAAAGCAAAGATAATAATTACGTCTTAAAGACAGTCAGCATTTAAAAAACTAATATCATCAAATTCTTTTTTATTTAAAGGCATTTTGGATGGGCACCAACATGGCCTCACAGGAGAACGTAAAACAGTGACAAACTGGGTACTTACTGGTACTTACAGGTACTTACTGGTACTTACTGGTACTTAAAGGGTAATTACTGGTACTTAAAGGGTAATTACTGGTACTTACTGGTACTTACAGGTACTTAAAGTGTATTTACATGGGTACATAAAGGGCAATTACAAGGCATGTATGGGTTTACTTATAAGGTACTTACAGGGGAACACATTGGGTACTTACAGGGGTACATATGAGGTACTTACAGGGGTACATATGAGGTACTTACAGGGGTACATATGAGGTACTTACAGGGGTACATATGAGGTACTTACAGGGGTAATTTCTAACAGTAATAATCTGAATAATTGGTACGAACCAGGAGTGAAATCTAAAATAATGAATGATTTGATTATATGGTAAAACAGCTTGCCGTACTTTGAGCGTCAGGAAGCAACAATTCGATGGCACTAAGAGCACTCTGAGCGTCCTGCTTACAAACAGAACCAAGAACCCAAACAGAAACGTTCCACTCTGACACCCTGGTTTTAGAACAACGCCACCATGTTGCTGCACACGTCTGAGCAACCAGCAAATCCCTCGAGCCCATTGCATGCTGGGACGGCCCGGCTTCCCCTGACCTAAAGCAGGATAAGCCGATTTAGGGAACGGATGCTTACAGACGGAAAAGAGCACAAATCCGACAAAAAAAGAGCTCTTTTCTGAAGTCTGTCCACACGTAAACCAACTGCTCTGTTAAAAAAAATTAAATAACTAAGCTGACATAAAAACAGATTTTCCAACATTTCAAGCTTACTGTGTTTGACTTTATCGCTTTATCTGACTTGTGAAACTGAACCTTTTAGTCCCTGGATCATTTCTGCTCCGTCTCCCTCCCCCTCGAAATACGGGTGATAATGTAAATGCTTACATCTGCGTGTCCATCTGTCTGTTAGCAGAATATCTCCAGAACCGCTGGACGAATTCTTCAAGAAACGTTAGAATTTATTTTGAATCATAGAGAGATGCAAATATTGTGCAATGGCTGATAAATGTGTTCACATAATCATAAAACACGCAGTCATACTCAGACTAATTATGTATTTATTATATTTTTGAACACTGCCAACTATATCATACATTTTATTACAATGTGAAACTATGGGGGTAACATCAGCCACATTCAAAGAATGGGAACCCCTGCGATATTTTCTCTCTGTCTGTTCTTTAAATGGAGGCCATTAGAGTAAATGAATGTGATAACATGTTACATTAAACCGAACAGCAGAAGAAGTAAATGAAATGCAGAGGCTGCAGAGCGCCGCCGTCGTGTCGGTTTGAGTTTAATATTTATGGTTTGTCAGGCAAACAGTGAAGCTGCTCATCCAGAAAGAGAAGAAGAAGAAGAGACAAATAATAAAATAAATAGCTGCTGGAGCAGCTTTCTGTATGAAACACAAAACAACCAAACAGATTCAGGTTTATGCATTGAGATATATCATTACTAGAGAGACGACTGGAAGCTGGAAGTTGAAGCCACAAGGAGGACGAGTAGTTTTTAAGCCCCACCCCTTAATGTAAACGAATGGGGCATTTTTCTAACTAAATAAAACCTTTTTCCTGTCTGTTCAAATATGTATTTCTTTTCCAAAAGATTTAATTTTAATTATTTATTTGAGGCTTAAAGAAAAGAGTCATGCTACAGTGTGATTGACAGACTGTTGAGGTTGGAGGCGGGATTTAAGCATTGCAGGCTCCAAAACTACAACATGGCAGCACCTAAAAAAATAGCCCAAATATTTTATCTTCCATTTCGAGCAAAAGGAGAAGGCGGTGACAGTTTGTCCGTCTTATTTTAAAGCCGATGGATTTGTGCAACAAAAACAGCCCGATCCAAAATGGACGACTTGTTTGTGTCGTCATATTTTTTATTGCCAGAAAGGATCATCATTTTCTGTTTCCAATAACCTTTTAAAGCCCTGTGATTTTTTAAAATTCTTGTTAATTTATTCTGGAAGAAGAATGGAAGTACCCCAGGCTGCATTGGAAGTGCTACAGTTAGCTGCTGCTGCTAACTGTAAAATTCTAGGTAAATACGATGTGATAAAGGGGGATGAGGCGAGAGAGCGGACAGGCAGGAGGAGTTAGCCCGTCGTTTTGTTGAGTAAAACAAATGTTTTCTGCAAAATATAAAGAGTTTAGAGGTGGCTTAAAACTTTTGCACGACACTGTAAATGTGTTCTGGTTGCTATGAGAACTAAAGGAGTGAAAAATGTCTTCACGCCAAGGAGCAGCGATTGTGTCTCCATCTTTCACCACCTTTAAACTCCTGTTCCTGCAGGCGCAGGACGGTAAACCACTCGGACTCTTCGGCGTGATCCCCCACGCTGAAGAGACTTTCATCACGCCTCTCTGTAGTTCCCATTACAGACCGAGAACAAAAGCAATCTCCACCTGGTAATCACCTCCGACGTTAGTATATGGGTGGAACTCGCCTGAACGCAGGGGTCCCATTAATCACGAAACACTGCCGGGCGCACATTCAGACCATATTCCATCAGCGTTAAGGCTTTCATACATCACTGAGTCCGGTGAAGGATGTGTGTGAGGAGAGAGAGAAAAAAAACAAATGGAAGACTGTAAAAAAGAAATGGAGGAGGTAAGATCGACCGATTTTGCAGCATTTTGCAGGTATTCCCCTTCAGGTAGAGCTTGTAAGGTCAGAATCCCCCCATTTCTGCCGCTCTGATTAAAAAACAAATCTCTAAGTCAGAATTATGAGATGCTTTCTGCAAATTATGAGATCTTAGTGGCTCATAATTATGACTTTTTTCCATTTCATCCATTTTCAGGATGAGAGTGAAAAGGAGTTTGAACTTGGGACACCTGTTGCCAATTTACCTGACGACCCGAGAACACACGACATCGTCGGATCGATGAATGCCACGTCTTACGTTCTCCTGTGCATTTCCTGTATCTCTAGTTAAAACTCTTATTTAAAGTTCTTACCTGTGTTCCCTCAGAGGAAACGCCTTACTGCTGACATATCCTCGCTCCTCCTCTGAAGTAACCGGAGAAGTCGCCTGCCTGTCCGCTCTCTCGCCTCATCCCGAAGACACCTTCCTTCTCTCCAGACACGAGAATCCCCTCATCCTCAGTGATCTGGGAACAAAAAACACCCAAAATTCACAATTAAATCTACTATAAACTTACCAGGAAAGTCATTAATTCTCGTTTCACTTCCTTTTACAGGCACCGTATCCTCTCCTCAGCTTCTAGTTCGTCTTTTCATAACAAAGCTGTATCATTTTTTTTGTTGTTTTGGATGCTTTCGCCTCAGAGAAATAAACCCTAAGTAGAAAAACCTCTTTAAATACGACAAACACTGCTTAGCGAAGAGGATATAGAACAAACAGATCGATCGTCTGAGCGGGTCGCTTAAAGGTGTTTAGATATTCATCGTTTCCATTTATGATTTTGACCTGTTTTCTATCATGTGACCATTCATTTTCTACTTAAAACACAAAGTAAATAAAGTAAATGACTGTTTGAGGTGTTGGAAGGTTCTTTTCTTCGAATCCATCAGTTGTAACTTTAAGTGATGATTAATTATTTTGATATGAAGCGAGTTTACACAGACAGCAGCCTCGGTTTGTTGAAATGAACAATCAGTCCCTCCAGGATTTCACGAGCATTTTTTGTGATTGTTGCGGCTAAATACCTGATTTTGCGGGGCATTTTCCTAAAAGTTGTGATTTTTTTTTTTTACTAAAATCAATAAACAACCATAACTTTTAATATCTAAACCAAAAATACTTCCTAAATTCTCAAAAGGTGCTTTATTTGAGAACTTTGATAGCTTCTAAACTGACATTCATGAGCATTTCTGGATTGTCCCTGGTCTGCAGCTCTCCT
>NC_051450.1:21208689-21212504 GCF_001649575.2 Kryptolebias marmoratus | reverse complement strand
GGGGAGGAAACTGGTTTGCTGAAATCTTTGTGGGCAAATGTGAAGCATTAGCGCACATTTTGGCTTCGGTCGCTGCTCCTGCACGCTCCCGGCATTCTGATGTTAACAGGAAGTGACGTCACGTATCTTCTTCCTGAGTTATTTGGGGTTAAAGTTGCGGGAAAGTTGCTGTGTTTTGGACAAAGTTGCAAAAAGTTGCAATTTTGCGGGGTTTGCTTGATTTTGCCTTAATAGTTGCGATCGCAACATCGCGAAATCCTGGAGGGTCTGAACAATGAAAGCATTTATTTTTGCTCTGACCCACAATTTAAACAGTAAAGCAACACAAGACAACTAAAAACACCCCTACAGTTAATTAAAACGTGGAACTACTTGGTTGAAGTCATTTCGAGCCAATGTTGCAGCACCTGTTCTGAAAGTACCGGCCCACTTCGAGCATTTTATCCATCGATTCCTGGATTTGGAGTTCATGGATCACAAATGTTACCTTATCCTTCGATATATATATATATAGATTCATCTAAAACTGATGAACTGGTCGTGTGTTCAGTCACTTCATTAAACACGATATTTATGCTGAAGGTTGAATAGTCCCTAAAAGAATGAATATCGCCTTTCGGAGGCGTTGATTGCCGTTGTTTATACCAATCATGTCAAATCTTGCGTCATTCTTTTTAATGCCTAAGGACGGCGAGCTCCTTTAGTTACGGGGTTGAGCACTTCTTCGGCGAATCCTCCCGTGGAGAGAAGAGGAATGATTCCCACAGAGCGACGATGTTTTAAATCAGTGTGTTCGCCACTCTCGACCCGTGGGTGTAATCCACGGCTCCTTTATGACGTGTCGGAAAAATGAGCAACCTTCAGAAGCCCCCTTTAAACTGCAGCTTCCACTCCCTCTCTGTTTATGTATCTGTGTGTGAACGGCTTTCAACCAGGACTCCAGAGAGCAAACAGCGTCCACAAGAGACTTACTTCAGCTGGTTGGTTTATTTTCTAGAACTCTTTATTGTCTTTGCTGATGCTACCAACAAACCATAAACTAGCAACACGTCAGGAACCACGTCTCAGTCAAGTCAAAGTTCGTATTTAAGGGATTTTAGCGCTAATTTGCTAACTTGGGACTTGCAGTTTAATGGAGCTTCCTGGAAGCAAAAACTAGACCAATCGTGTCCAATCCTGGTCCTGGAGGACCACCATCCTGCAGGTTTTACTTGTTCCTCTGCTCCAACACACCTGATCTGAAGCAATGGGCAGGGAAACAAGGAAAACATGGAGGATGGTGGCCCTCCAGGACCAGGATTGGCCTTCCCTGGACTAGACGAAGTATGGAAGAAGATCTGCAAATTACTGGGAAAAAAGAGCGCTGGCTTCCGTCCATTCGTCTGTCTGTACGTCCGTCTGTACATCCGTCCATTCATCCATCCATTCATTTGTCCATCTATCCGTCCATCTGTTCATCCATCCATCTGTTCATCCGTCCATCTGTTCATCCATCCATCTGTTCATCTGTCCATCCATCCATCGATCTGTCCGTCCATCTGTCCATCCATCCGTCCATCTGTTTGACAATTTCTTGTTCGAGCTCTAAGTTAAAAATCGTTAAAAACAGAAATGTCAAACGTCACATCTGGACACCTCACGAGTCAAGGATGACACCTATTGATTTCGAGGTCACGGGGGTCAAAGGTCAAGATCACAGGTGAAACCTTTGAGCTTTAACTCTGAAACCGTGTACCGTAGGAATGTCAAACGTCCCAGCTGGACCCCTCATGTGTCTCTGCTGTCTGGTAATTCTTCACGTTAGTTTGGATCGACGGCATCTTCCTTTCTCAGCTCTCCGCTTGTTTAGGCTGAAGGTGAGGGAAACGAAAGACACCAGACAGGAAGCAATATCACCCCCCCTCGCTTTAAGGCTCATCTTCTCATTTTTATTGCTTTTCAGAACTTAATCAAACCTGCATCTTTATGACAAAAACCAGGCTGTAATCAGCTCCTCCGCCTTCAGCCAGGAGCAGAGTATAAATATGAGATGACTCACTCTCCTCCACGTGGCTCTGCCTTTCTCTCGGACTCCTTCGGCTTCTTCGGGAGGATGTTTGGATTTCTCTTGTGTTTTGGGCCAGAGGTCCTGTGCAGATTTGTTGTGTATACACATGGATTATTCTGTTTGGTTTGACCGTCGGCCTGCATCCTGTCTGACTAAACAAGACAATGGACCCCCATCGATCGTCCCCAGGGGTCCCAAAGTGTCTGCCTCCCCCGGTACGAGTTTCATTGAGCTCCTTGTCGTTCATTTAATATTAATCTGTTTTTAAAAATTTGGAAATTCCACTCTGAGTTGTAGCTATGAAATAATCAAACAAACTGAACGAACAAAGCTTCTAAACAGTTTTATAAATATTAGAAAAATGTTTGAATAAAAAGGCCTTGAAAGAATGCACGTCACCCACCGCTTTTCATATAGTTTGATGGATTTAGTAGAAAAATCAGAATTAATGTTCTGAACGACATACGGTGCCGCTCATTACCGCTCTTCAAGGCTCCCAGACTGAACGATGACGCTCTGGCTTGGTCCATCCATCTTCTTTAGCGGTCCCTGCGCGAGAGGCAGGGGACACCCTGTCCATCACAGGGACATATAGAGACAAATGAGACAAACAACCATTCTCACTCACACCTAGGGACAATTTAGAGTTTCCAATTAACCCTAACATGTATGTTTTTGGTCTGTAGCCGAAGGAAACCCACGTTAGAACAGGGAGAACTCCACCCAGAGGCAAACCTGCGACCGTCTTGCTGGGAGGCGACGGCTCTAACCACTGCTCCACTGCGCCGCCGTGCCCCATTATCAAACAGCCGGCCGGGTTTTTATTTCAGAATCAGATCATGTCTGTCTTTCGAGGCTTTTGCTGCTGCCTCATTTTTGTCCACCCTAGACTTCGGAGACATCATTTATAATTTATATACGCGCACGTCTTCCCACATGTCGGACTCCGTCTTACCCCCGTCGGACCGCCCCCAGTCATTTTATTTACAAAGTCATTGTGGGTTCGTTTCCCTCTCGTCTCATTTCCTACGTGGTTAAGAAGTCCTCAGGAGGTCATTCTCTGCGCTCTGACGATTTAATTTCATTAACTGTCTGTCTGCTGCTCCTTCAGACTGGACTCAGCTGCAGAAAGACATGAAATTAACCGAGCTGGTCTCTTTGAGTGTCTTAATGTTTTAGCTGATTATCTCTGGCTTGTTTCATCTTTTATTCCTGCTGTTTATCAGGATGTGCTGCTGCCAGTCTTGGCCGGGTCTTGTTTGGATCTCGGTGAGATCTACCTGGTTAACGAAATAAAACCTCTCGACATGCCGTTCTCCGCCCCTGAGCCGCCGCAGGAGCTGGGAACGTGCCGAGGCCTTCCGACCTCAGACGTGTTTTCTGGAAGAACTCATCCGATCCTGACCAGCCGGGGTAATCCACCTCAACATCCCGACTGTGAGAACGACCCGATCTAATAACAACTCCAATTAAAGCTGCAAGCAGCATTGGCGGCCCTCGCAGCTCAGCGCCGCTCCGGCCTTGCGACCGCGGGAGCTCTGGCGACCCCCGTCTACGCTTTCGCGCCTTTCCTGCACCGTCCACTAGGTGGCGTTTTCAGCAAAAGTCCCAAAATACCTTCAGTCAGGATCAGTACCAGTCCTGTGCCATGCTGTGAACTTTGACCTTCCTACGTCAAACAGTTGAAGAGTTAGAGCACATGGGCTCTCGTGACCTTGACCTTTGACCTTGTGAACTTGAAGTTAAAAAGGCTGATACTTGACCCATG
>NC_051450.1:21192875-21194810 GCF_001649575.2 Kryptolebias marmoratus | reverse complement strand
TGTCGAGTCACCCTGATGCTTCCAGGTCCACGTCAGGGACGTGTCGAGTCACCCTGATGCTTCCAGGTCCACGTCAGGGATGTGTCGCTGCTGCTACCAACAGTTCAAACACCATGTTCCAACTCTAAGGCGAGCCAGGCGAAGGAGAAGACTCTGCCTACCTTTCCACCATCGGAGCAACTTTTAGGAGCTCCAGCGAGGATTTCAGACCTGAAAGCGTTGTACCAACTGTGAAGCACGGCGGTGGCAGCACTATGCCGCCAGTGATGCTGAGGCGTTTGACAAAGAGGACAAAGTACGGCCTTGGACGACTGTCTCGTCCTAACTCACCCTCACAGATGCCTGCTGAGGAAGTTGCTGATCCTGAAACTGTAATTTATGATTTAAATGATAAACATGTAGAATAAATGTCATCAATCTGAGCCGTTCTTTGTCCAGGCTGGAACGATTACACAACGTACAGCTGTTTGGTTTCCACTAACAGGTACCGACACGTGTCTCTGCGGGAAGTTTGAGCCCGTCTTTTCCCCCGATAAAACCCTCGCCGTGCACGTGAGCACAGACGGCAGGAGCGTGCTGCATACTGATGCGTCCGGCGCCCTTTAAGGTAACCCGGAGGGACGCCGTTCACCTTCCACCGCGTCACGTTTCCTGAAACGCCGCCATCCCCGGCCTTCGATGGTTCGATGACGGAGACAATCATGGTATTCTTTGGAAGTTTGTGTCCCCCGTTTCTATCAGGCTAATGCCCCCAGTCTGACTGGATGTTATTATTTCAGTGTGTGTGTGTGTGTGTGTGTGTGTGTGTGTCCTACTTTAAGCTCTGGAAGGTCAACACAACCCCCTCTGTGTATATTTACCACATTGTGTTCATACCAGACTGTGTGTGCAGCGTTTTACAACCTTTATAAGGCTTCTGGTATGTTGATTATAAGTTATGGTGACACACACACACACACACACACACACAAACACAATATTAAACAAAAAGCAGCTACATCTGTTCGACTGTCAGCTCCTGATGTTCGAAGTTTTTAAGAGTTTAAATGCGTTTTTTTCTTCGGCTTTAATCAGAAACAGAAAAATTATTTGTCTAAAAATGTTAAAAGTTTCAAAGGAATGCATATCGCCCGCCGCCGTTCAGCCCAGAGCTTCAAACAGAGACCACCTTCTGCTGAGGCTGTGAGGGACTCTCAGCTACTACCACGCCAAATGTGGCGTTGCCCTTTTTCGGACGCTAACGGACACCAATCAGCCTGAAAGCTTGTTTATTTTCCAAATCTAAAAGGTTTTAAATGATAAAAAAAAGACCCTGGGCTCCGAACATCATAAGGAGACTATTTCACTTCCTAATGGCTCCAGTTGCTTAGCAACAGACGCCTAATGAGCCTTTTATTGGTGGGTAATAAGGCAGGCCGTACCTGAGGCGACAGCTGGATGAAGAGTTTCCACCTCACTGCCAGGTTAGGGATGTCCCAATCACACTTTATTATTTTTTATTTAAATCAGAGTCACTTAAGCTTAGCATCGCCTCGCCTGCTCTGAGTGCTTCGCCGTGAAGGGCCTCCAACAATAAACCCTTCAGACGACTCGTGAGGGGCGGAGTTTAATCAGCGGCGCTCATTCGGAGGAATTCATTTTGTGTTTCTTCAAGACGGAAGTTTTCTCTTGAAGCCAACAATATATAGTTTTAATTTCTGTAAGATCAGGTTTTTGTTGATGGCTTTTTAAAAAAAAATGTTTCAATGTTAAAAACTTCATTTAAAAGCTGAGTGAGGCGTAAGAAATGACTGCTAATGATGAGCTTTTTGAAGTTTGATCTATTTGTTCATTGTGTTCATTAAAGTCTGTTTGCTCTAAATTCTGTATAATCTGTAACTGGGAATAGGTCGTTGATATTTCTATATGAATAATTTGACATAATACATCTAAAAC
>NC_051450.1:21178448-21191772 GCF_001649575.2 Kryptolebias marmoratus | reverse complement strand
TTTTAGCTAGTGCTCTGCTACTTTCAGCTTTTAGCTAACATTCTACAGCTTTTAGCTAGCGCTCTGCTACTTTCAGCTTTTAGCTAGCGCTCTGCTACTTTCAGCTTTTAGCTAACATTCTACAGCTTTTAGCTAGCGCTCTGCTACTTTCAGCTTTTAGCTAGCACTCTACTCCTTTCAGCTTTTAGCTAGCATACTACAGCTTTTAGCTTTAGCTAGCGCTCTGTTCCTTTCAGCTTTTAGCTAGCATTCTACAGCTTTTAGCTATGAGCTAGCGCTCTGCTACTTTCAGCTTTTAGCTAGCATACTACAGCTTTTAGCTTTAGCTAGCGCTCTGTTCCTATCAGCTTTTAGCTAGCATTCTACAGCTTTTAGCTATATTTTCACATTTTAGCTACTGTTTGCAGTGGCGGCTGGCGGTTTTCTCCAGGGGCGGCTATAAGTCCAAAATAGACATATACTAAAACATAAACTAATGAATTAAAACAACAGAAGCAACGTTATAATGTACATATAAATGTCCTGAACATCAATACTTACAAAGATGGAGGTCTTTAGGACACATTTAGCGTTTATAAAACCAGTTTTCTTCCTTATTTTTTAACTTTACCGGAGAAAATACGTCAAAGATTGTTTATGGTGAGAGCACTCACTACGTCATGTATTCTGCACGTACAATATAACGACGATCGGATGTCTCACTCCGATTAGAATTCAAAACCAAACATTTTAACAGTTTTTTAGCATAAATTTTCTTAAACTAATTATTAACTATGAACTTATTTATTACCTTGTGTATGGAACTTAGTCTATAATGAACTTATTACTGTCTTTGAATAAAGGCAGCACTCCCGCAGCTTGACTTTTCAAGAGGATGTTTCTAATCTACGGCAATCTGCGGCGCTCCACCATTCGGTTCGCCAAAATCCCATCGCAGTCTATGGGGGGACTGTTGTCCGTCGGTGCTCTGGCTGCACGTTTTGATGAGCTGTAGGAGGAGATGCAAATTTAGAAATGAATTTTTCTGTTTTTCTCTTTGCCTCCCTCAGCTCTCCCTTGCACACCTGCTCCTCATCTGTAATCACCTCGCTCAGTTTGCCTCAGTCCTTTTCTTTAATAGACTTTCACTTTTTGTTTAGTTTGCACTTTGGCTCCTCTGAGAGCGCACGTCTGACAGCTTGTTTTCTAAGTAAACTGACAGAAAAACAATCTTTCAGGGCTTTTCTTTGCCCGATTTTAGGAATCAGAATCCCAAACAGCCTCCTGATCATGTTTACTTTGACATCAGATAAAATAAAGCACAAAACTGGCACTTTGAGGAGTTTCACAGATAAAATATGTCACTCAGGATGAGCAACATAACGTTTGACATGCATCCATGCTGTAATTTGGAAAATGATGCAAGATGCTGCAAGAGCGGCCCGAGGAGCCAGACCTTCAGAAATTCCTGCGCTTATCGGGAGGCAGCAGCTCATTTCGTAATGACTTTTTCCACTGAGCAGTTTGTTCCAGCTGTTTGTGTGTGAGAGGGGGGGGATCCAGCTGTGTGGTAATCTGTCCAGCTGAGCAGGGCACAGGGATCACTGGGGAAAAGGAGACGGGAGGAAGGGTTGAAAAACATCAGAAGGATGAAGGCAGGACGTCAACAGGGCCGAGGAGGAAGACGGAGGAGGAGGAGGAGGTCACGAGGAACATATCAGCCTGAAAACGTTGGATAAAAAGATCTGAGCGTGTCTCCGGCGTCGCTTCTGTAAGGCCTGGAGACGATTAGCATATCTTAGCGCAGATGTAAAGATTAGAGGCAGGAAAACAAAAACGCAAAGCCTGCAGCTTTTTGTCGGAGTCAAAAATCCACCGACTGCTTCTTCTTCTTCTTGCTTCATTTGTAAAACAGTTTAAGCTGCCAGCTGAACTTCTTACAGGGTTTAACGTTTAACTTTTAATTTTCTTTTTATTATTTTGAAGCTACAAAACAGTACAACCAAACTCCTCGTTTTTCCATGTACAGGAAAATATGAATATATCGACACATTTAAAACCAGCATGGCAGCATTTTCCTGGGTTTTAAAACAATATGCAGCTTTTTTACAGGCTGTTTTATTAGTATTTATAGTTTATTTATAACCCTGAAGTAATTGTGCTTATATCACAGCTTCTGCTGTTCTGTTCTTTGAAATGGGTTTCACCTGCATGCTAACTCTTGTAGCTTGTTGCGAACGTTAGCTGAAGAGAGGCGGGTGCTGCTTGTCTGTCGTTAACGAGCATAAAGGGTTATGGGAATGTAGTTTTCTGGTTGAATGAGATTTGGCTGAGAAAAAAAAAAACAGAAATAGATGGGATGTGCCCTTCAATCGATCCTGCGACTCTCACCCTTCACCATCTAATATCGTCTGATCAGAAAATAGCCCAATATGGCTCAGAAAGTTTAAACCGTAGCGTTGTTTTTGCTCCAAATATGAAAGACGGGTTCATTATTTTAGCTGCACCTGTTTGTCGAGGCTCCACTGTGATCCGTGAGGCACATCTGCACAGAGATAATTGATTACGGCTCGTTTAGCTCCCTGTCGTTGTGTCAGATTTAGCGTGAAGCCATGCAGACGACAGCGTGTCGCCCTGCGGAGCACCCGTCAGTCTGGAACCTCACTTTTAATTTTCAGGCATTTTGTTTTTTTGGTTGCATGTACAGTCGAGGTCAGAAGTTTTCATCCACTCATTTTGGGCATGAATATAATTAATTTGGGGCTTTTATTAATTTATTTGACCCATACTTTTCCTGGGTTGGATGGTTATATATCACAGAACTTCAGTCACTTTTTAAAACAAACATATAAGCTGAAAAATATTTATACATTCACCTAAATCTGCTGAAAGATCTCGACTGTCTGAACTCGAAATGTCCTAAAACTGTCCTGTTAGTGATCAAGACTGACTGCAGCTGGTAGTTTCTCTCTGCCAGCACACAAAGGATTTGTTTGACGGCGCTTATTGGATTTACCAACACTCGTCTGTCCTCCTTGGATGTAAGGAAACCCAGGAACCAGCAGGACTCGAAACCTGAATCTGCCGTTTGTACGCCGCCGACCAAGAAAGAAGCTCCGCCTCCTTCAAGCTGGACTGAAACTGGCAGCTGTCCACATGGACGAAACCAAATGAGAGAAGACTGATGGTCAGACGGGACAAAGACTGCAGCAACAAGAAAGTTTGGAGACTTTCAGACAGAAATACAAGGTCAGGCACGGTGGTGGTAGATTCATGCTGCGGCCCGAAGTGGATAGAATAACGAAGGAGGAGGACTGCCTCCAAATTCTTTAACTTCTACCCAAATCAACAGCAAGATGGCTGAAACCTTGACACCATTGGGTCCAACAGGACCATGATCAGAACTGGTCTCTGATTGGATGAATCATCAGAACTGATTTCTGATCTGAATCAATCAGTGATTAACAGGCTTCTGCAGAACATGAAGAGGTGATTTAACCTCTGAATCAGGTGTTTTGGAGCAGGGAAACAAGGAAAACATGGAGGATGGTGGCCCTGAGGACCAGGATTGGACACCCCTGATCTGGAGGTTTCTAAACCCCTTTCTGCTCCGGGAACACCTCGGGATCCTGCAGGAGGAGCTGGAGAAGCCAGTTATCTCTGCCACCATGGATAACGACAGGAAATGGATGCAAGGAATGTCCTCTTCACCAATAAAATGATCGATATAATTAGCTTTCTCCTCTTTCGTATTTATTCTGACTTCACGGTGGTGTTTTTTAATGTGGGACGAGGACAGCAGGGATCCCTTTCTACTATTTTTTTTAAAAATAACATCGTGGTGCACCACTTCCATCGTTTCCATCAAAGATAAACTGCAGCATTTGCCAATTACAAAAGCTGCTGATGAGGTTGTAGTAAAAAAAAACAAGTAAATTTGCTGTTAAATGCTTCAGTAAAGTAGTAAACAGGGAAAAGAGGATTGTGGGGTAGATGAGGGGAGTGGGAACCCTTGAGGGTGAAAGACTGGGAGGATATCCTCTTCGGGTCATGCGCTCGAGGGCATTTTACTGTGGGAAAGTGCACGTGTGTGTGTGCACGTGTGTGTGCGTTCAGCTACGAGTGAGAACAGACTTTTAAAGGGTCTTGTAAGAAGATCAGGGATGTCCTCGCTTCTGTTTGAGCTCACAGAAACGCCGTGAAACCGAGGTAAAGAAATGTGAACTGAGGCTGAATATTTGGTTTGTTTGTTTGTTTGCGTGGGTGAAAAACAAACCTCCCGAGTCTTCGGGCCTTGGCGGACGGACGGGAATGGAAGAGCTTCATCGTTAATTATAAAACCCAAAGGCGGCGCGTGACCCCTGCAGCCATAACTCAAGGGTTAAAATTAGAACCACATCTGAAACTGGGATGTGGAAGCAAGGAAGAAAACCGGAAAACAACAAATAAGCTGGTTATTAGAAGCTCAAACTGTTTTAACTCCTCAGAAGCTGCAGCTAAATAACTGACCAATAAAACCCGCTGCTGGAAACTGACACGGTTTTATTGATTTTGTGCTTTCAGACATCTTTCAAATAAAACTCTGCAGCAGGCAGCAGGGAGCTCCACTGACGGGTCAGCCGAGCTAACCGCTGATCAAATCCTGACGAGAAAAGATGATATTTTAGGACCTGGGCCTAAAGTCCGGCTCGGGTACGAGCTGACCCGGATGCCAAATAGGTTGGCACAATTTTTAACAAACCGAAGCACATCCATGTTCTGCAGGATGTTCGCAGCCCCTCGTCGTTGGTCAGTCAACAAATTGTGCAACATAAACATTATTTTCTTGAAAAGATACAACGTCTGTTGAATCTGAAGGTGCGTAAAAGTCCAAAACGCAGCGTTTGCTCAAACTTGTACCTTCACCAAGTTGTACCGTTGCAGTTTAGGTCACTTGGTACCATCTTCCACCTTCATAGCTGCTCAAATGTTGACAGTTTGACCTACCTTTTGAAATGAAAATGAGCAGATTTGGACCATTTTTATGTCTTTTTACAGGCCTGGACATCTGGGGTTGGCGCCAGTTCCCGAGAAACGCAGCTCTGTCTGAACCAGATGCTGAGCTCCTAGAATGATGGCAAATTATCAGGTTTGCCTCAAAGTACACCTGATTCAGAGGTTAAATCTCCTCTTCTTGTTCTGCAGAAGCCTGTTAATCACCCATTGATTCAAACCAGGTGTGTTGGAGCAGAGGAACAAGTAAAACCTGCAGGATGGTGGCCCTCGAGGACCAGTTTTCTCTGTATTTCTTACAGCTTCAACACACACACTGCTGAGTCTGCTCGTGCTTTAGACATCGTCATTGAACCATTACCACTCCGATGTTGGGCATGGGGGGGTCGAAAACAGCAACAACAAACAGAATATTATGGTTATGGAGCGTAATAATGTTGACTATGAGATATATCACCGCTTGATCCTGGGCAGGGGTCCATTCGGTGCCTGCAGGGTTGGTGCATGGGTGCAAAGTGGTGACCAACTGCTGCAGAATGTAATGGTCCATTAGACCAACTAACCCAAGAGGCCCAGGAAGCAGCTGGTTGGGTACGACCGGCTGCTTCGCTTCCAAACGTTGGCGTTAATCAGTGATTCAAAGCGTCGTGAGCGTCTGCGTTGGAACAGCGAAGGTATAAAAACCCAACAAACGGAGGGATTCCAAGCATAAAACTCTCAACGGAGCATTTTTTAAGTTGCTATTTTCAGCAACGAGCACTTGGGGCATCACAATGCTCGAAATGACCATCATCTTTGACAAACGAGTTGCTTTGTGCGCTACGAGCATCTTATCCATCTCCAAAGAGCAGGTCTGAATAGACGCCTGGCACTCTTGCACTTCCTGCGCCGCTTTTGGTCAAAACCACGGGGTCAACCCACTTCCCTGTATTCTTCTGTCAACTCTGGGAACGAGCTTTAATATCCTTCCTGTGACTAAGATGCAGGCTGACAAGGCTTTGTGAGAAGCCATCCTCGCAGCCTCCTTCACCACGGAGTGAACTCTCCTCGCCTCCGTTTGCATCTCGAAAAACTCAAAGAAGAAACGCCAACCCGAGCGCTGTTTCCTGGACAGCGCGTCGAATTGAACTCGTTTCTGTTTGTTTATGTGGAGTCTTGTTGCTGCCAGCTCTGTGCCTCACAGTCCACCCGGTTGGAAGATTTGACGGCAATGTCAACACCATTGACCGTCACCCGGTGACAGCCGCGGCTGCATTGTTTGACTCCTCGTTTATTTATGTGATGCAACGATAAGGTTTGTTCATCTCTGCATTGTTTCATTGGTTTACACGGACAGACAACAAATCGACAGAATGATGTTATCGCAATGAAAGAACAAGTAAATACCTTTATAAACTTTCCCAGGGTTCTTGGGTACGATGCTCTATTAAAGTCAAACAGTGCTAATGGAGCTACAGAAAATATCGTTAATTAAGTTAAATGAGGAGTAAATTTGCTTTAAACTGTTCTGAAAACTGGTTTGTGTCGATTTCCAGGCTTCAAAGTTCCGATTATTACCATCGAAAGCCACAAAATTAGTTGAATAAGATCCACATTCAGGCATTTTAGGTGTCGAATGATCCGAGTATATATTTCACAGTGAAGCACGGTGGTGGCAGCAGCATTATGTGGGGCTGGGACACGAGTCAGAGTCACAGGATACTGAGCAGGACAATGAACTGAAGCTCTCTGCCTCTGTCAGCGAAATATCTCTCAAACCACAGGACAGATTCAAATAAGACTTTCAGGAAATATTCATCAGATCTAAAACTTATTAAACTTTTAAGCTACTCTGTTATTATTAGCTGTCTGACTCGGGGAGCATCAAAGTAAAAGGGTGAAGCATCGTTTAGTTTTATATCTACGAGTCGGACCAATCGGGTGTTAAAAGCTTCATTTTGTTTGTCACAGAGGAGGTGTCTGACTTTAGAAGTGAAGAAATAAATTAGCTTCACGCTCCTATGATACAGAAACGGGACGTGTCAGCAGCTTCGGGTATGAGTGTGACAGGAACCGAACGGCTCTGCTCAGAGCTGATTCCTCGGTGATAAACTCGCCAGAATCCGACTCAATGTCCTTCGGATGGCGATGAACAGGGATCCACACGTCTGAGACGAACCGTGAGGTGAATTTTAGAGAGGAAGGCAGACTGATTGTAATCGAGGACAGCTCGGGCGGCTTGTACTTGACTTCTAACGGCACGAATCAGACGAGGGATTGTTCTGGAAGTGTTTTCTGAGAGCAACGAGCGACGTCTGTGCAGACTGGAGCCACTTCAGCGCAGCGAGTGAGGGACGAAGGTCCGCCTTCGAACGCCACAACGACCCAAAGCAGAGCCAGGTTCACGCCTTTGACCTTTGACCTTCTTAGACCCAAACAATCTGTAGTTTCCAGCCATGAAGGAGCCCACAGCTGTCTGTTTGTCCTCACAGCCTGGTTCTCTGCGTAGCTCCACCAGTTTCCTGTAGGAGGCGCTGCAACTGTGTGCAGCTGCAGCCAAACTCAATGTCTACGAAGAAGAGCGCAGCTTTGCTACCTTACTGCTAAAATAAAGAGCAGAAGAAGAAGAAGAGCGCCACTTACGCTGAAACACAACCGAGGGAACTCGCTGAAAATATTCTCCTTCAATTCCACGAAGCTGAAGTTGGTTTCTGATTCAGAAAATGGCTAAAGGGCGATTCCAGCTAATTTTTCCCTCCCTTCAGCATCTTTAATCTCCTCTAGTTAAAAAACTACAACACCTAGACACTTCAAACCTGGAGCAGATTATTCTGCACTGATTGCAGAACATTTAAAACCAAGTGTGTGATCTGTGAGACCTTCATCTGATTCCTGAAACCTCAATAAAGGGCCACTTCAGCACTTTTTTTGCATCCGGACCACACTAGAACTGGTCCAGGTCCAAAACTACAACACCTCACTGGTATTTGATAAAAAGGTGAAATCTCTGCTAAAATCTTGTGTTTTGAATCAACATTCATAGAAACTAATTCATGTCATTTCAGTGAGTCATCATGGTTGTGCCCTGAGTCCTCTGTTGCTTCAGATGAGGCTGATCCCCATGGATTTACACACACACACAAATACATGTCATATACACATTCAAGTCACTTGTTTTAAATAAATGCTTCTATTTTAATTCAGTTTTGGTCTTCATTGAAGCTGATGTGCAGGGGGAGAATGAGGGGTTGACCTCAGTAGTTTTTAAAGTCTGATCTTCAGTAAACCAGCCGGAGAACCCGACGGAACATCGCTGGAGGAACCTGGTCCCCGTCCAGGTGAGCAGAAACATGAACTGGACGAAGCCGAGGTTTACTTTGAATAAACTCACCAAACTGTAGTTTTCTCTTCATATGGGGAATTAATAAATGAACTTTCTGCAGCCTCTGAATGTCTGAAAGTAAGTAAAGATATTAAAAACCTGGAAAACAACGGAGACTTTGCCATTCGGGTTCACGTTTTCTTTTATTGGGACACACCTGCTTCGTTCCGACCCAGCGTGGTGTAAAAACGAAGCGGCTTCATGAAACGTCTACAGAAACGAAAGCTCGTCTCGTCTCGTTTAACCTCTGCCCGTGAGAAACGCGGCGTGACGCGGCGTCGAGGACGTCCTGCAGCCGTTCCAACCTGGAGAGGAAACAGATACAGCAGACAGCACAGACAGCAGGACTATACAGCGGGACATCTCAGTGTCTTTTATTGAGAACCCCTCTTAGCATAGTAATAATAGTATTTTAACATCTTACACTCCTACAAAACTTCTTCGGGGCTCAGGTGGTCACACAGGAAGTCCCAGAGGAGATAAATCATGGCGTTGCTTTGACTTCGGATGATGTATTCCTTCCAGTCCCTTCAGTAAAACTAAACATCACAATCCCTGAAAGTTCAGATCTGGCTTCCCTCCAAGAGATCCTCCAGCGCAACGATAAAACATTTAACGGCGGCTGATGAGACTCCCGGAGGTCAATAAGTCTGGGACCGAGGGATTTCAAGGAATGCGTCCCGGAATCGTCCGAACCCCTGGAAGTGACGGCGCCACCATCAGTGACGCTAAGAGCATCTCTGAACGCAAACTGTTGGCTCAGCTGAGCTTGTTCGTTGGATTATAAGTGGTTCTTCTGATTGGTCAGGAGCACAGACTTAACGTGAGCACAATTAAAGCAACAGTTCGGCTCTTTTGAAGCAGGGAAAGGTTATGAACAACAACATCTTACCTGCCGGAGATAAAGGAAAAGCAGCTAACGGCTACTCCGAGCCAAAGTGGATCGCCTAAAACAACTCCAGTCTCATAAACCTTTACACTTGCATCAATTCTGCATTAAACGGTGATTTATCTGGAATTTCTAACTACTTCCTGTGCAGCCGGCTGGGTGACCTTAAAACCGACTTATAAAGCTGTAACTACGAATAAAGAGTTAAATTAAAAAGGAGAATAGTGAGCCTCTCCATTCTCACCGCTTCCCTGAATTCTTCATAATTTAGGTTTGAAATAAACAAATAAAGTTATTTAGTTCAAATAGAATCACATATAAGTACAGCGATGGATCTTGTTGAATATGAGCCTGTTTAAAGGTAAAAAATGTGTTTTATAACTGCTTATTAATGCTTTATGGAGTTGTTACAAACTTAAATGATCTATTTATAAATATATATCTATTTAAAAGTTGTTCCAGTAGGAACATCATAACATTTCTGTTGGAATATTTAGTTCTTCTGCAGGAACTGTTATGATTTAGAGACGAGTTGTTTCAAGATGACTGCCGTCCACTTTGCTGTTAGCTTTTTATTATTTCTTTATATATAAAAAAAAAAACACTTCAAAGAGCTGAACTCTCTCTTTAGCTGCAAACAGACATAAGAAGTTCATCTATAAATTACTGGATCAGAAAGTCAAATATGATGAGTGAAGAACGGAAATAAGGACAGTTTGGGCAAACGGTCCGCCGGTTCGGTTTTCTCTAGGCCAGCAGGTCGCTCCTCTTGCTGCACCAGACCACCAGGGCGATCATGGCCAAGGTGAGGGACACGGGGATGAGGATGAGTGCGGTGAGCGTGTTGTCCGGCGGGTCGAGCCACACCACCTGCTCCAGGGTGCAGTTGGAGAAGAAGTGCTTGTGTATGCGGATGATGAAGCTCTCCACCAGCGGGTTGGGCCAGTAGCAGTCGACGTTCTGGGACTTGGTCTCCGTGCAGTGGGTGAAGAGGTGGTACTCCCTGGGGAAACAGACACAAGGACAGTCAGGGGGTTTAGGGGTGAGATTTGGGAAGTAATCCATCATTGTGACCGGAGATATTCTTCCCACTTTGATGAACACATTCAGTCCGAATCCTTCTTTCTCCAGCCGGACTTCTTTATCCTCCAACTCCAACCTGCTTTTTCTCAGCGACGGTTCACGATATTAAAACCCCAAATCACCCGCCGCTTTTCATGCCTGACTTTTAAAGCTAAGATCAGTTAATGTTGAGGATGTGACAGATTAGTGACGTCACCAAAACAGCGGCGTAGCTTGAATAGTCATAGTTGGTCGAGTGGATCGTAGTTTTACTCAAATAATCCAGACTGAGACACACCAGGACAAAAAAGAACCCACCGAGGGGTCCGAGCAGGACGCCAGGACCTCGCGGTCATGGCGCTGTCGTCTGTGGGGGAACGTTTATGCCTCACGACGCACAGCATTCCTGATCGAGCTGATGCAACCAGGTGGTTTTCCCAAATCCAAACGAGAAAAGGTAGCAAACCGAGACTGGAGAAGGAAATGGAAGACTGACAGCTGAACGGAGTTATTTCCCAGCAGCTAACACCTTTTCAAAACTTTGTGTCACAATAATCGCCTGGAAGAGGACGGATTCATATAGATATCAACCAGAATGACCACCTGCATAATATATATAATATATCATTAAAGTGTCTCTGACAGCTAACGAAGAAGACTAAATCTATCCACTGGTTCAAGACGTTTTGCCAAAACTGACACAGGTGATAAAAATGTACAGATATCTGAGCTACAATCTGTCATTCCCAGGACATAACCATGAGAAACGAGACGGAAAGGACAGAGAAGAACAAAATGTTTCTTTTAAATCAGTTCTTTCTGGAACTGCCGTGGAAATCGTCTCAGCGTCGGTTAGAGTTCTGCGGTCCTGATCGGTCCCGAGGATGTCTTTCACACAGAAACAAAAAAGCTTTAAGTGTTTTAGTTAAAAGTGACGGTTTATGGATCAGTTTAATAAAGTTTAAAGAGCAGAAAACCGACGGAAGAACACATTTACACCATTTTCATGTTTGAAGCTTTTAGAAACTGTGATTCTGCGTTAACCAAAAACCAAAAGAAAACCACCTTTGTTTCTGGGGTTCATTCAAGGCAGCAGGTCTCGTACAGTAAGGAGCGTTTGCTTCAGTAATTTGACCCAAATCAAACACAAAACAGCACGACCCGGATCATAATCTGGATCGCCACCAAACGGTGATCCACTGGTTTTCGTTACGACCCCGAACCAGCTGATCGGTTTTTACCTGATCTTTGCTGACGGACTCAACCGGAAACAGAACCTCCTTGTTGGAGGGAAACGCTCAAACTCTGCAGCTACTGGTGATACCGGGGGGTCCTGAACGCAGCGGCACCGTGGCGCCGGTTTGAATTAATTGTTTCTGCGAGGTACTCTGATCTGGCCATGCTTCCATTGGCGTCGAGTCTTTTAGGTCGGGTCAGAGCGGGACCTGTAAAACCAACCAAGTTACAGCCAATCTGTGGCGTCCGTCCTGAAAGAAGGACGTTGATATTCTGAGAGTTTCAGATAAAATCTGTTGAGCGATTGGTGAGATATTCAGCTTTATTAAACTGATGACTCGGAGGATTTAGACTCCCTCGCTTTCTGCCTTAAAGCGAAGGGAAGACAGACGAGGGTGAGAGGTCAAAGGTGAGGAGACGGAATGACGTGGAAAAGCTGGATGGGTGGTCAAACCCGACATCGGACCAGCTGCAGTCTTTCCTGCCACCATGCAGGACTGACAGCTCCTTCAGGGGAAACTCCAAACACAGAGCAGAGGAGTTTCTAAATGCAGACGGGTTTGCAGCCTTCTCCGTACAATATGACAGATCTAACCAGCAGGATCTTGTAAAAGCTTGATTTGCTTTTACATCATTGTCAGATCCCATCTTTGCTCGTGTTCGAAGACTCATTTAGCTTTAAGACGTGCGCTGATCACCTCACTGTGCGTCAAAACA
Organism: Kryptolebias marmoratus; assembly: GCF_001649575.2. Taxonomy (NCBI): domain Eukaryota; kingdom Metazoa; phylum Chordata; class Actinopteri; order Cyprinodontiformes; family Rivulidae; genus Kryptolebias; species Kryptolebias marmoratus. The sequence goes on along the minus strand of NC_051450.1, from coordinate 21,179,536 downwards.
AAGAAGATTTATTTGACTTTCGATGTTTTTCTTTCCTATTTCAGGACAATTTTACGATGAGGTAAAACTCGAAAGCCATTGATGCCGAAAAGCACTAACATCCATTTAAAAACCAAGCAAACAGAAACAGCTATTTGAGTTAAAATCCTCTGAGGGGCATAACGTATATGATGCAGCAGATAAGATGCTGCATCCTGGGAATACACCAAAATTAGGTTTCACAACAATAAATGTCTCGAAAAGCAATTAAAGCTGAAGTGATTGCGTTTCAATTCAGGTCTCTGTTACCTGTGAGGAAAATGAGCTCATCGGCAGAATGAAGTCGGAATACAAATGAGTAAGCATATAGATGATGTTTCAAACCCTTTAATGCCTAAATCTGCACAGATCCTGATCTCAGATACCTTTTCTGACTTCCAAAGAGCAGAAACCTGCTGGAGATCCTGATTTTTCAGCTGGGATGGATTTTCCTCACGCAGAGGAAAGATGACGGCACGATGAGCGGTGAAAACGGCCACTTGGAGGCAAATGGTTTGGGCTGTGAGTGTCAATAAAAGTAATAAACGAGCCAGAATGTGGAGTCTTTGCAGGTTTTAAGATGCCTAAAAGGAAGGAGGTGGGCTGTGTGACAGAACAAGATACTGGACCGAGGTTGTTGTGGTCCGTCTTATTTAAGATGTGGGGCACGCGTGCACCAACGCCGGCGTGGTCGCCAGGAAGACTGGCCTCGTGCCAAGGCTACAGCCGTGACGGCGATAAGGTCATGGGAACAATCTGACACAGATCTGGTCTTCGTACGGTAGCTCAATCCCTCCAGGATTTTGAGGGCATTTTTTGTGATTGTGATTGTGACGGGGCATTTTCCTAAAAGTTGCATTTTTTTTTTACTAAAATCAATAAACAACCATAACTTTTAATATCTAAACCAAAAATGCTTCCTAGTTTTGTAAGATAATTCCCAACAAACATTGACATTCTCAAAAGGTGCTTTATTTGAGAACTTTGATAGCTTCTAAACTGACATTCATGAGCATTTCTGGATTGTCCCTGGTCTGCAGCTCTCCTCACATGTTTTGCAGACACAAAGT
>NC_051450.1:21169161-21178217 GCF_001649575.2 Kryptolebias marmoratus | reverse complement strand
TATTTTGTATTCCACGCTACACAAACCCACAAAGAAGAGACTAGACCGCAGAAACGGTGGAGAATCACTTTAGAAACAATAAATATTGGATTAAAGTTGCAGGAAAGTTGCAGTGTTTTGGGCAAAGTTGCAAAAAGTTGCGATTTTGAAATGGTTGAACTACCAACCTTTTCCTCGGTATTTGTAGACTCTTCCCAGGAAATGAGCTAAAATAAATTAACTTGAGCAGAAAAATGCTTGGCTGCGCTCTGGCAATCAAAAAGCTGTGGCATGTTTTGAAGCAGGAAGTCTGAACCCCCCCTCATGATGTCATTGTTGAAAACAAAACCTGTTTGACTCGCTTCTTTGATGTGTTAAACCAAAGCAGAACAGAGTCGATATTAAACGATGAATTTGTGATCTAAGAGGGCGTTTCTTGTATTTTGTCAAACCCATGTACCGTTACAGCCACGGCACAACAATTCATCCAGTCCAACAAATAAAAAAACATCGTTTTAAATCTTAGGTCAGAGGTTTTTTCGCAGTGAACAAGAGATGATTGCTGGCTCGACAGATGCTGCCCAGATGTTCTGTTTACCTCATGGGCTGCACCTTACATGACTCATGTCAGAGACTTCCTTAGAAGCCTAACTTTACACAAAAAAGGCAGAATAATCACCGTCTGATGGAACATCCAGCTGAGGTTTGGGCTGTTTGCTACAGACAGATAATCTGTGAGCAAAAACCATCCTACGAGAAGCTCCACAAATTGATTTATGTTATTAAATTTCCACCTGTTGTGCATGGGACTGCCTTACAGTGAGTACGTCGGACTCCCTTCACACCGGTTTAGGACCCCACTCGGCTCTTCATGACCAATTAGAACGTGGCCAAATGTTAAAACTGTTAGAGGTTGGATTGAACCCAACTGCAGACTCACGCAGAGCTCCAAAGAAAAACTAATTTATCTAAAATAACAAAACAAAAGGCTGACGTGGCAGCAAGAAAAATGTACATAACCCAGATTTGCAAGGAAGCAGTGACGAGAGGACGGAGATGAGCAGGTTTGAAAGGCTGAGGGGAACCAGGAAGTGGAAACAGGTGACTGATTGGAAACAAGAGACAGGTGTGGGCTGACAGGTACTAAACTGAGGACAGGTGAATAATGACAGGAACACAAAGGGCACAGGGAGCAAAAACCAAACAACAGAATAAAAGAAACAATAAACCTAAAACAAAAATAAATGTCTGAATGAGTGTTTGTAGCGTGAAGCGCTTTGGGCTCCTTGGACCATTTAGACTTCAAGATAACCAAATCCTGACAGAAGGCAATGATGACGCTGCAACCCTCTACAGATGGGTTTACTGCACCCTCAGCACGCTCTGAACGCAACAGGAGGCAGTTATGTATGGAGGACCGAAACCGTCATAATCAATGTTATTTCACGGTATTTCAAGGCAACCACGGAGAAAAGAGCGAAGAAGCTAAATTTCACAGAGGCAGGAAGCAAAATATAAACATCACTTGACGGAAACGCATGTGTAAGGAAAAAGCAAAAGCAAAATATATATATATTTCTGCTTTTATTTTTGATTATGCCAGTTTTGGTCCTCCATAGTTATGGGTATCACATATGGTTGTTTCCATGACGATTGCCGTCACATTCCACGCAGACCCCTAACACGATGATAAACCGCCACGTCCTTGTTATGAGAGTTTTGTGTATGCTCCAAACCATCGTGGACCAATCACACGTCACCGTTTGTAAAGGGAAGCCCGCTGCCTTCTTAATAAAATCCATCTTCTGACTGAAGGGGGCCTTGGGGTCAAACTAAATTGGACCATTAAGGAGGACGGACAGGTCTGACAATCACGATGGCCAGAATGGAAAGAAATTAAATGTTATCCTGAGGACACTGTCCCACCAACCAGTCTTACATCCTTGACATTCAGGTGAATATTTCACCTGAATATCGTTCAAGAACACATCCAGAACATTTGACAACATTATGGTACATCTCATGCCTTATAATCGTCTCTTTATGGGTCTTATAGAGTGTTTGGACTGCAGTCTTCCAGGATATTATCAATTATCTGTCCTCAAATATCATCTCACCTGATGAAGTGTGTGAGGTTGCACCAGTACTGTGAATCTATGAGGGCCATGTCCCGTTTGAAGTCCTCTCCACAGACCTCCATCTCCCACTGCAGGCGGGACTCGTTGCAGTTCCTCCTCTGCGAAGGGAAAGTGGGCTCCAAGCTGAAGCTGTCAGTGGCTGCAGAGAAGACCAAGGAGACAAAGTATTTATATGATGAGCATTGTGCAGTATCTGACTTAAAAAAAACAAAAAAAGATGGAAGTTAATGAGTGTTTGGCTTGCAGTGATGCAAATTCAATGAATATATGATGCTGGAAGTACATTTATCACACACACCTGCCAGCATCCAGGCAATCACCCAGCTGCTTTCACTCTGTAATCACCCTCCACACCTGTTTATTTAATTTTTGCCACCTGCTTGTTGTTTTCAAGTTGTTGTTGTTTTATATTTTTAAATTTAAGTGCACTTTTGGGTCCATCACATCACCGAAAGTGAGTTTATGGCTATCTGTCATAATCTGGGAACCAATATATCTAGTTGAATGGTTGGTTAGATAGATGGATGGATGGATGGATGGATGGATGGATGGATGGATGGATGGATGGATGGATGGATGATTGATTGACTCACCTGATGACTTGCTCATCATCCAGGCATTAACTGTGAAGAAAATCAAAGAATACAGTTAGAAAAAACTTGACTGAATAAAACACCTCAGACTGTTCTTCATCAGTATGTGATGCTAATAGCTAACTGTCCAGCTAACAGCTAACTGTTCTGCTAACAGTTATCTGTCCTGCTAACAGCTAACTACCCTGTTAACAGCTAACTGTCCAGCTAACAGCTAACTGTCCTGCTAACAGCTAACTGTCCTGCTAACACCTAACAGACCTGCTAACAGCTAACTGTCCTGCTACAAGCTAACAGACCTGCTAAGAGCTAACTGTCCTGCTAACAGCTAACAGTCCTGCTAGCACCTCACAGTTCTGCTAACAGCTAACAGTCCTGCTAACACCTAACAGACCTGCTAATAGCTAACAGTCCAGCTAACAGCTAACAGTCCTGCTAGCTAATCACAGTCCTGCTGACAGCTAACAGTCCTGCTAACACCTAACTGTCCTGCTAACAGCTAACAGCCCTGCTACAAGCTAACTGTTCTGCTAACAGCTAACAGCCCTGCTACAAGCTAACTGTCCTGCTAACAGCTAACGTTTGTCAGGTTTGTTACTGATGAACCAGACTGAATATTATTGCCTGTGGTCACATTTAGAGAGAAAAATTGTTAAAATGTCTCTAATTAGAGAACTCAATCAGACCTGCAGTTTAATTGTGAAGCCCCTCGATAAAAACACATTTTATTTTTTAATTAAAGCCACTTTAACCCAATGTTCCCACGTCTGTGAGGACGTGCTGTTAATAATCCAAATGAGACCATAGCAGCACCCAGTTCAGGCTTTTTAAACGAATCATGTGTTTAAAAATCAATTTAAACAACACAATAAACGCAAACAATCCAATTATTACTATAAAATAACTTAAATATACTCCTACATTTACATATCTTATGGTTTTTAAAGCACACTTGTTGTATTTATGATGAAAGGAGACGAGGAACAGAGCCAATAGTTGTCCAGGAGGGACTGTGTTGTTATTGATTAAGAAGGTTTTCCTTTAATCCAGCTGTGCTTTAAAAGTCACTCAGTGACTTCTTGCCAACAAACTACGTCCCCCATCGGGCTAACTGTTGCCCTTAGCTCCGCGTGGGCTTTGAGACAGAATAATGACAGAATCTGAACAAAAAAACAACAACTTCTAACACTTCCTGTGTCATATTTTTTGTTTTCTTATATACAGCAGGTAAAAGAGAGGAACCATCCTTCTTCTTCTTGTTTTTTTGAAGTTAAAATCCGGAACGTGATGCTGCAGGAAGGAGAATCTCCCGTTGAGCCTCACTTCCAGAACAAAGACCGTTCCTAAATATAGATGCTTCTCTGTTTGACCGTCTAAGGATGTTTGGACGAGGAGGGCTTGTGTTTTTGATACGATTATTTTTGCTTGACGTGCGTCTCCTAAACAATATTTAGATGAGTTCAACAACAAGATTTGTACCATTTTGTGTGTTTGGTAGGTCAATACCAACCTAAATATTAGGAAAAACCAAATCAATCCTGTCTCTTTAGCGCTCCTTTTTTATTAACACCCTACTTCTCACTGGGCTGTGATTGCTAGCGACTAAAATATGAATATCTTCACCTGGAATATGACACGTTTGGTACCAGCGATTTTACTTTTTTCTCTTTTGTTGCCTCCGATCAGTCACAGTCCGGAAAGCCGATCTCTCGCCAGGGATGCGAGTGGTCAACGAACAGCATTCAGGAATGTTTTAAGGGTTCCTCGACGTCCTCGGAAAAAGGAACTATTGGCTGAAGCTGATTAACGTCTGGAGTCGACCAAAGGGAAGATGGTCGCCAACACAGAAATTGGTACAACTCGGTGGTTTTTACAGCTATCGAGCTAAAATTTGGCGCGGTGGCAGCTGAGAGGCATTCACAACACATACTCCAAGCTCTCCTTTCTCAACTGAAGAAGGTCTTAGTTACCCTTTCAATCCTTATCAACGTTCTCCCCCTCTACCCGTCCGGTAATTTCCTAATTCCCTCAGATTAAGTTCAGTAAACTGAGTTTCTTGGAGGCTGAGCTGAAGGATAATAGGAGCAAAAACTGTGAAGCAATTCCCCAGAATCGAGTTTTTAGAAGGCATCAAGACACTTTTCTGTCTGCTGGCGAAGGAAGCCCGTCTCCTTAAAGAGAGTTAACTCTTCCTGGCGTCGTTTTCAAAAGAAGTTAGTGATTCCTTAAATTCTTTAGGTCACTGGTTTCCAAGCTTTTCAGCTTCCGACCCGTAAAACGCTGTTTAAATACCCCAAAGTGCTGATGATCCTGTTAAATAAGAGCATAATGACAACACAAACAGTCTTAGCATCCATTTTGCTATTTTTTAAATCATTAAATGACTTGTATTTCAATTCTCTGTAACAGCTATGGTGTAAATATATCATAAAAACTGTGTTTTTAGTTGTAACTTGATTTCTGGAGATTATTTAAGGACCCCTGCTTGGTGTTGGGTGACCAGCTTTGGAAATCATTGCTTTAGACCATCACAGCACAAATATATTTTATATTTCAGATTTCCCATCAGTACATTGACGGTGCAACGCGGTGCGCTCGAGTAACCGCTCCCCCCTGACTCAGAAACTCGCCTGTCGGACATTTTGTTCTCCGCTCCGCTTTTATTTGGCCTCGGGACAGGCACACCCAAAAATAAACCTCTCGTGTGTGACGTCCAGTAAAAATACATTTCTGCGCGGAAAAATAATAAAAACAAAATCACTCATCGGCTCTTAGAAAGCAAACGGCTTCCCAGGACTTTTGGATGTAAAAGGTTACCGCAACCATGATCGTACTTTTTGTTTTTTTATTTAGGTTTAACACCAAAGAATGTCTCAGAGCAGCATCTTTAAGGCTGATAACTAAAAAAAACAAAAAAAAGATCTGATCAGATTCCTTTTTACAGATTAAATGCTTCATTTATATTAAACCAACAGAAGTGGAGAAATAAAATCCACCGTGTTTAAGTGAAAACATTGGTTTCTGTTGACCTCTTACGGGATTTAAAGCTTTATATTTTAATTTTTGCATAATTTACATCAAATGTTAAAGATTAAAGGATTAAATCGTCTGATTTTGTTGTTTTAAAGCGCCATAAATGTGATATAAATTGGCAGCAGAGTAGAAGCTTCTCGGACCGTTCTCCTGATCAGAATCCAACCAGTCTCTGCTAATCGCCTCTTAATCTGATCGATAACGATTATGGATCAGGAAACTGATTTAAAGGCTTTTCGGACGGAGGATCAAATTAACGTCTGATTAAAGAAGAGGAGGGCTTCCGGTTTTTCAGAGTCTGAAAGTTCAGCTGGAAGCTGATCTGGGAACGACGGCTTAATTAAGTCTCGACTTTCTTAATTCGTAAAGCAATAAGGATATTCATCAGGTTCTCCACATGTGGGGCTTTAAAACGCTTCCATTAAAAATAAATAATCCTCCGTCATCGTTAAATGGCTTTAATCCCATTAATCAAATGAATTGGAGCCTTTCAGCTGGGCTTTTGATGTCTCTGTTAGCAAAATATTACATAAAAATAATAAAACTCTCACAGAAACCCAACTAATCCACCGTATCCAACAGAAAAATGGCTCTAACTCCACCAGCTCTGCAAATATTCAGCTGGAATTTGGCGTGGTAGTAGCTGAGAGTCATCTACAACACATAGGCTAAGAAACTGCAGGACCTTCCGCTCATAACGTTGTTTTAAATTGGTCTCTGTCGCCTAAAAGTACAATTTTATCGAGGGAAATGAAGAAGCAGCAACCGACTTAACGTAGCCAATAATTTAGAGTTTATTAAGCTTTTATTATTTTTAATTTGGATAGTAAATATACATCTGTAACCTATGCTGACACAATGAAATGAAAATATATAGATTTTTGCTATAAATTAATCCACTAAAACAGAATATAATCCTCCTAATACACATTTAAATCAAAGGTAAGTCTTCAGAGATAATCCTTTTATAATTTAATTTGAAATGGACCATTTTTCTCTGCAGGGGAAATCCCTTCGTATAATGTAAGGCTTTCTTTTAAAATATACCGCAGTCCAGTAAGAATGGAGTTTTCAAAGTAAACAGGTGAAAAATCGCCACATTTCAACAAACGGCGGCTCGTTTCGAAGCTCTGGAGGCGGAGAATCTGAAAATAAAAACTCAGGATTGAAAGATTCCTCGCTGTGAGTCATTTCGCCACATTTATATTGTTATATTTTGTTAAATTAAGACCAAACGTTTAAAATTCGGGTCGTTTTCTTGTGAAAAGCTTCCGGTCACGAGCTAAACTTCTTCATATAGTTATGAACCCTGATGTAAAAGCTCTTCAGCTCGTTTTGTTTAATTTATAAATCTTTTATGCGGCGGCGTAAAGAAGTAAAAAGTGTGGCTGTGTCGGGTCGCCTCCATAATTCATGACCATCTGACTGTTTTACATTCAGCTGAATCGTCACGTTGTTGGACGGTTTTACTCAGACAGAACTTCAGCTTTTCTCTGAAACACGACCGACACGATGACCCGACTAAAACCACCTTCATCTGCTGCATCACTGAAAATAACTTTCCCAGTGACCTTTGACCTCGCCCTCAGCTCCTGCAGCTCGACTACGAGGTCGCTTCCATCAGATCCGGGGGGTCAACGAGGAGGAAGAGGAAGAGAACGACGAGACGGAGGACAACTTGGCCAACAAAAGCAGGAAGAGGGGGAGGATTAAAGACGACGGGCGGACTTCCGGAGAGAAAGCTGACGGCGCGCGCTGGCTCAGGCGGGTGAAAGTGAGGCGTCACGACTGGCCCCTTTTTTTATAAACGCAGGCCATTTACGACGCGGAGGAGAAAATTACAGCCCGGCTGCAGACAGAATTCAGCCATTTCTGAACCTTCATGGCTTTTTTGTTTTTGCTGCTTTTCTAAACGCCTCGAGAACATTTTATTTTTTTATCGAAACAAAAGAATTTCAAATAAACACGTCTTATGTTGGGAAAGTTGTTTTTGTTTTGATCAAAACACAAAAACAACATCAGGTGGAATCTCATGTTTACAGTATGTGATGTGAATGACTCTCAGCTACTACCGCGCCAAATTTTAGCCCAATATCTGCAAAACTGACTGAATTATAGCCATTTTTGTGTTTGATAAGTTGAGTTAGCTGTGGCGGCCATCTTGAATTGGATTGGCTCCAAACGTTAATCAGCTACAGATAAATCTAACGATAACTTCCTGGAAGTTTCATTAGAATCCGTCTGGTGGTTCTGGAGATATTTTGCTAACAGACGCTGGCAAAGACGTTGCTGTTGAAACAATGAGTTCGTTAAAAGTTGCGTCAACCAGCAATCTGTTGCAGAAAGATAACAAACATGGATGGAGTTGCAGCACTCAAACGGCTCGTCTTTAACGAAGATAATCAGCTGGAATAAAAGCGTCAGACGCTCTCCGGCCTTCATGCTTTCATCGCTACGCAGCATCCAATCGTCTTCCACCCCAGGCAGCCGTTTTAATCCCGCAAACAAAAGCTGAAAACTGCCAAGAAGCCACTTTGTCATTTTTTTTTTTTTTCTCTAATCACACAAAACAAAAAGCTCCCTAACGAGCGAAATCATCGAACAACAAACGTTCAGAAAGATAAAAAGCTGGAAACTTAAACGGCGGATGGGTCGTTATTTCCCGCCCTGGGGACGGAGCGAAGGCCGGAGGACAGAAATGTCAACTAAATCTGAGGCTTTTAATGATTCATGGAATGAATTCACCGTGGATTTCTGCCCAAATCTGAAAAAGTTTGGTGTTAAAGGTGAAAATACGGATAAAATACAAGGATCTGAAAACAGGAAAGAGTCAAAAATCAGCCTGAAGGTTGATGATGGAGACAAAAAGCCTGAGGTGCAGCTTCAGACGGATGAATCGTTAAAAAAACCACTTCCTGTTCATCCTCCGCCTCGATAAGCCGAGGTTTTCCTTCCGTTTCCCGTTGGTCCGTTCGGATTTATTAACAAGGAAAAGCAAACAAAACGAGGCAGAACGAAACCCACAGAGAAGAAGAAGAAGAAGAAGACAAGGGCGATGAGGAAGTGGACGCAGGTGAGAAAAAACTGCAGGCGGAGACGGTCCGATGTTTTCAAGTTTCCCAAAAGGAGGATTGCATGAAAGAAGCCGAATGTTTGCTTTGCCTCGGCGCCGACAGATTCATCGACACGTCGACGTCTTTGTTGTGGCCCGACAGCTCAGAGGACAACAGACAAGCTGCTGAAAACATCCTTTCATTTCCAAATCTGCGTGTGATTCCCACCCGTTCCTCCAACCGTTCATTGTGAAGTCAAA
>NC_051450.1:21142597-21168919 GCF_001649575.2 Kryptolebias marmoratus | reverse complement strand
GGGGGGGGGGGGGGGGGGGAGATTCACTGCTTTCTGTTTGCTTCAGATTAAATGAAGATGCTTCACTGTCATTTTTTTGCCCGACAAAAGAAATAGGCTGTAAGAGGCGAGAAGCTCGGGCCTTTTCTTGGTGCGTCTCAAAGGGAGACGTGTGCCTGGAACTGCGCTGCCAACCGAACTGCTGCTCTCTGCGCCGCTTCACCTGAATTTAAACGAGCCGTTCTTCGTGCATTTATTAGAAATGCTGAAAGCATTTAAATCTGGATCCCCGAGGACGCTCGCGGCGCACAGATGACGCCTGAAATTTGCCGTCTCCTGACAGCTGCTGGGATTTCGTGTTTCAGGAGAAGAAACAGAAGAAGAAGAGGCACGTCGGGAAAGGTCTAATTCGCTCTCTGTTCCGGTAACGAGGGGCTGACTTCGGAACGCCATGCTGGCCGTGATTTTTTCCCCGACGCTCCTTCATTCCCACCTGGATCTCCCTGATAACAACATGTTTCCTTTCTCTCTGTCACTTTGGCGCCCGCTGTGTTTGTGACGGACGGCCAGCTGCGATCCGGTGACTCCAGCGTTAGTTTACGTGCCCGCACTTTGTTTTTCAAGCATTTAAAAAGGCGATTCGGCTACAAACTGTAGCCTCAAAACAGGAAATACTACAAATTATAGCGTCTTAAGTTTCTTTGTTTGAAAGAAAGTAGAATTCCTTGAAGAAATAAACATTTCCGGCTATATTTCACATCAAAGTTTTAACTAAAAATGTTGAGCTCAGAGTTCCTGACGGGGACGACTCTCAGCTACCAACACACCAGATTTCTGCTCAGTATCTGTAAATTTGACTAAATTATAGACACTTTTGTGTCTAAACGTTGTGGATTTACACCCAGTGATGACTTCCTGGTTCCATTAAAATTCCTGCATTGGGTCACGAGATATTTTACTAACAGACAGGCAAACGCGACGCTTCAATCCACCATAGAGTCCAAATAAAAAGAGGAATAACGTCTGCGGTTTGGCATCGGTTACACGGCTGCCTCCAGCTTTTCCGAGGCTCAAAGAGGACGCCACCGAAAATCAGACGAGTCGACCCATCAGCTGGTTCTGCAGAAGTTTGGACGCAGAGGAACCAAACCTACGAACAGTCGCGTCGTTCTGCAGATCTATTAAACTCAAAAAAACCAAGCAGACTGTGAGGTTTTATCTGCCACCTGCTCCCATTAAGGTGATTAACAGAATAAAGCTCGAAGTATGCAAAATAAAATCTTATAAAAGCAGATTTCGACGATTTACCGACCGGACCGAACGCTTAAAGCTATAAATGGTCCAGAAACGTCTGCGTCTCCATCACCAGCTCTTCAGCATCAGACTGTGAGAAAAACGAGTCAAAGTTCAAGGCATGAATGTTTAACAGGGACGCTGAAAGATTTATAAAGCTCTTAACGCACTTTTACCAGCGCCTACATCTGTGGCTGAACGTCTCCGTGTGACAGCGGCTGCGTCAGGAACACATTCACCTGGAAAACCGGAAATATTCACTCCGTTCAGCATATTTGCACCTGATTTACTTATCATTGCATGAGGAAGTGCAACAGATTACCTTTCGGAGTCACAAGCACGGCTCTAACTACGGATATCGAGCTGAAATTTGAGGTGGTAGTAGCTGACAGTCATTCCGAACACAGACCAGGGGTAAAAAAATGAATAAATGCTAAAAAACTGCCCCGATCTTGACGTACGAAGCTGTATTTCAACAACAGAAAGAACAAAGTCGAGTAAAAGCAGCCGTGGTTTGCAACTGATGACATAATTGTGAGGAAACTGCTTCTTTTTATCATTTAAAGCTGCGTGTGACACATTTCTACCACGTTTTCAGCTGATTTACAGCTCAGCTGAACGGGGAAGGACTTTTTCCCAAGCTTCACGGAGGAAGAGAGGCTCAATCTGTGTTCGTTTAAAACTCGACAAACCAAACAGGCACCATCTCTTTGTCAGCGTTTGTCGATTCAGCGAATATTAAAAGCGTTTTTTGTCCCGTGTGGTTAAAAAAACGGCTTCAGGATCAAGCGATAGACATCCAGAAGTGAAGATCTGTCAAAGGGGTTTGGAGATACAAACATGTTTTACAGGAAAGTGTTTTGTTTACAGAAAACGGAAGAAGCCCAAGGCGGTTCTCCGTGCCCACACGAGCGTCTGAGTCGCTGTTTACAGTGAGAAGCAGCTGCTCGGGTCCAAAGGAATCACCGTTTCTGCCTCGTACGCCGCTGCAGCCACCGCGCCGACCTAATATTAGAAGCTGCTCGTCAGCTCGACTCCTGCTCTGCTGTCCAACGAAGAAACACGTCCAGACAGGAGCTGCAGCGTGGCTGGTCCAAGCTGAGCGATGCTCTGCTGCGTCCTCGCCGTGCTCCGCTTCGAGCCCGATCGGACCACGCCCCGGCGCCAGAGCGGCTCCCTCGGACCGCGTCGGGACAAGGGCCAGCCTTGGTCCCGCGTCTTCGATACGCCGCCACCGCCTCGCTGCAGCCAAACAAAGCAAATCCTGCAAAGGGCCGGCTGTGGCTCGATTCCTGGCAGGACCCTGACCCCCTGCTTGGCTGTACAGAAGTCCAGTCCATCTGTTAGGGCCTGAGGCCATTTTGTTTTGCAGGTTGGTGATTTGTGGACCCGGCGGTCCGGTAATCCGTGACCTTAACGTGTTCAGACTGAGACGACGGCTCGGAGGCCCAGGAGTCCGATTTGTAATCTTTGTTTGGTTTTGGATCATTTCTTTATTCGTTTAAAGGTCGTATCAGAAGTTATTTCATCCTGACGTTTATATTTGTTATTCTGGTTTGAGTATTCGTTGTGTGGCTACTTGTTTGGGTTTTGCAAATGTTAATTATTACTTCTAACAGTCGCCTTCTAATTAAAACTGAAGCGTTTCATCGTTCAGAACTCGTCATTGTGTAACGGTGAATTTAAAATTAGCCTTTCTCAGAGACCTTCAGCTGCTTAAATGTTAACCTGTCCTTCATTGTGTTCCTTCAGACCACCGCTTGGCTTTCTGTGCTCCTGGAAAAGGGTAACAATGAGCTTAAATGTCATCCGTTCGCTTTTACACGACCTGCCAGGCTGACGAAACTCGTTAGCGGCAGATTTCGTAACATTTTTCCTGTTACAAAAACCGTGGAGACCTCTTAATCTGAAGCCCCTCGAAATTAATTTGTGGGACATTTTTATTATCAGTGAGTGGTTTTAAATTGGATAAATAGACAGAATCCTGCTGTTTGAATGTCAGGGTGCTGCTGACTCCGGGTTATCCAGGAAGTTACCTGATAAACTGACACAGATCACCAATAAATGGACGGGTTAATCTTGTCGTCTCATCTGGAGCCTCCTTTTTTAGGAAGCAGTCCATATCTGGTGACCACCAACCCTGAAATTAAAACCCTGCGTTCGGAGGATTCGTCCATCAGACGTTAAAACAAGACGACATGCCGGCATCTGCTCGACAAACCGGCGGCGGAGCGCCAACTGGGTGTTCAGTTGGTGGATTTATCCGCCGCGAGAGACTCGACTCCATCCCATCAGCTAACGAGACACAATCAGAAGCTCCCATCTTCCTTCTGCTGGAGCAGGAACATCCCATTCAACATTATATCCAGTGTTTGATGGGATGTTCCTCAGACTCACAGGAGACACCAGAGAGCGTCACGATGAGATGAAGCGTCTGCATGAAGTCAACTGAGAGCTTCTCTCCCGGTAACGCCACGGTGAGATTGATTGGTCGGCGTGATTATTGGGAAATGGAAGATTTTAAGGGTCCACGGACCCGTCTGTTCAGCCCCACGCCCCCTTAAGGTGGTGTCTCAACTGAGCTGCGACAGCTGGACACCAGTTGGTGACGCTCAACTCAAAGAGTCTAACGCAGGAAAGGACTCCAGGGCCGTCAGCAGGAAGCCGTTGGTGCCGTTAATGAGGGGAAACTGGACTCGAGCTCCGTGTAAGGTCTTCCTCCTGGGGCCAGGATCAAACTGAGGAGGGTGAGGGATCAGAGGACCTGAAGCCAGCTGGGACCTCAGGACCCCGTTGGTAACACGCTGTCCCAGCTTCAGGAAGCTCGTTTACAGGTTCACCAGCCGTGGAAACTTGTTACCTCCAACTATCTTTGAATAAAGACTGCAAACTACCATTGGACCATGGATGGCCAACCTTGGTCCTCGAGGGCCACCGTCCTGCAGGGTTTACCTGCTCCAACACCTGATCCAAAGGTTAAATTACCTCTTCATGTTCTGTTAATCACCCCTTGATTTAAATCAGGTGTGTTGGAGCAGAGAAACAATTAATCCCTGCAGGACGGTGGCCCTCGAGGACCAAGGTTGGCCATCCATGGTCCAATGGTAGTTGCAGACATTATGATCGTATTTAACTGGACTAGTTGTGACGTTTGCAGACTTCTGTCAAAGATAGTTGGAGGTAACAAGTTTCCATGGCTGGTGAACCTGTAAACGAGCTTCCTGAAGCCGGGACAGAGTGTTACCAACGGGGTCCTGAGGTCCCAGCTGGCTTCAGGTCCAGGAAGAAGACCTTGAGTCCAGTCCCCCCCCCATTAACGGCACCAACAGCTTCCTGCTGATGGTCTTAAAACCCATTCCTGCCTCGTTCAGATCCTCGATGTCTCAGTCCGGCTGACGGTGGAGAGGTTGGTTTGGAAGAAATGGACCAGATGGGATCAGGGGAAGCCAGAGATGATTGTTTCCCTCCAATCAGTTTGGAACTTTTAGGTGTTTTTTCTGGATTTTTAGTTGGTATTTCGTCTCTCTTTGTTAAAATTAAACTAATATCGGAACTAGAGGCTGTTAATTTCTCTGTAAGTGGACGAATTTATTAAACCAGCAAATCTGATGGAGTCAGGAGGAGGGTTTCAGTGGTTTAACACGTGCTTAATATAATAATAATAATGTTAATGAAACTCACCCAGAACCCCGACAATGAAGAGCCGGAGCATGATGAACTCCTGTGCATCCATCACGCAGACAGAGTCCAGATTTAAAGGGGAGGAAAACGCGCTCCCGAACCGAGCCGTGATGGAGTCATCCCACAGGTTCCGACATTCTGTCCCGAACCCACCAGGCGACACGGATGGAGGAGGGTTCTAATTAAAAAAATAAATTAAAAAAAAGCCGAGAAACGAGGAGAAATCCGAGTCCAAACCGCCTCTGAGACGAGCGAGGCTCCTTCTGGGATCCAGGAGTCCTGCGTCCTGACAGGGAGGGGGGAGGTGGAGGAAGAGGAGGAGGAGGAGGGTCTCCTCCACTCCTCATCATCACCAACTGTCAGCAACTCAGTCATAGTTACACAGAAAAAACAGCCAGGGAAGATAATTATCTATAAATGCTCATAAAGTCTTCATTTAAACCACCAGCTCAGCTGTTAGAAACGAGTAATTTTTAATATTTTACTTAAAAAAACACAAATCCAGCTGGAATAATTAAATAATTAGTATTTAAATTAATCTGTAGCTACGTTAATAAACCCGAGTTAAAATAAATAATTTTAAAATGGGACAACACCGACCTCTAGTGGTTTAAAAGTGGAACTACATCCCCATTAAATTTAACAGACAAAATAAATAAATTAAATCCAGTTTAAAAATAAAACTTATGTAAGAAGAGTTGAGATTTTAGTTCATTTCAAAAATTAACAAAATATTTTAGATTATTTAGAAGTAAATCATTAAAAAAACACAAACTGTTTAAAGTAAAGTCCTCAAAATGAACTAAAAAACGGATTAAAGAGAATGAAACACGAATGAAGTGTGCACGTTTCACAAAGGGGTCAACTGTGACCGTAACCTTTGACCCCGTGACCTTGAAATCAATAGGGATCACCCTTTACACATAAGGTGTCCAGTTTTGCAGTTTGACATTTCCACCATACATGGTTGGAGAGTTAGAGCACGGACACAGTTTTCATAAATGGGTCATGTGTGGCCATGACCTTTGACCCCGTGGCCTTGAAATCAATAGGGATCAACCTCTACACACGAGTCGTCCGGCTGTGCAGTTTGACATTCCTACGTTACACGGTTGCAGAGTTAGAGCTCAGACAAGGTCACAAAGGGGTCACATGTGGCCTTAACTTCTAACTGCTTGACCTTGAAATCAATAGGGATCATCCTTGACAAATTGACCTATATCACAAGACAAAAAATGGCTGCAACTCAGCGGCTGTGGCAGGTATTGAGCTGAAAGTTGACGTGGTAGTAGCTGGGAGTCCTTCACACCACATACCTGAACACAACCTCAACTACAAGCATGTTTATTTTTAAAAAGTTTCATTTGTTGTTCAATTTAAAAACAAATAAATAATGCACCCCCGGTTTGAGAACTACACAAAAACATAAAAAGGTAGTGGGGCAACACTCATCCCTCTAAGGAATGCCAGGCCTTTAATTAGTTGTAAAATACTATACCTGGTGAAAAATAATACAGGTAAACTGGTGTTATAAAAGACTGATTCTACAACCATCTGTGAAAGAATGGGTCGCTCTGAGGAGCTCAGTGAATTCCAGCATGGTCGGATAGGACGCCACCTGAGACATAAGTTTCCTCACTACTAAATACTCCACAGCCAGCTGTTGGTGGTTTTATAACAAAGTGGAGGAGATTGGAAACGATAGGAACTCGTAAAACCATAGAGTGGGCTCAGAGGATCCTGAGGAGCACAGGGGTCACCGACGTTCTGCAGGGTCAACATCTACAGACATCCAGAGGAAGGAACTCCTAATGCTTCAGCGCACCGAGAAGTTTTGGACAATTCCACGCTCCGGGCTTTGCAGGAACAGTTTGGAGACGTCCACTTCCTGTTCCAACGTGGCACAAAGCAAGGTCCATGAGGTGAGTTAGGTGTGGGAGAACCAGACCGACCTGCAGAGTCCTGACCTCAACAGAGGCCGAGAGCCGGGCCTTCTGTCCAACATCTGACCTTTCAAAGAGTGGACCAACATCGGGTTAATCCCCATGGATTTCACTCAGGTTTGAATGAGTGTGAAGGGAGGTGAGTGAATACTTTTGGGAACATGCTTCATGTGTTTTAACAGTAAGTCCAGGTGTGATTATTACCTGGACTCTGTCTGAGTCCACCTGTCCACAGGTAGCTGACCTTAAACCCCCTCCACCCCCACGCGCACTGACGTGCGTGTCTCCGCCGCGCGCTCCCGTCCGAGCGCCGAGGATGTCAACAAGCAGCTTCGCAGGAAGCCCGGAGCTCCGAGCCGGGGGAGGAGGCGGAGACACGGAGACGCCTCTGCGCGGCACGGCGCGACCGACGTGGACCTCCAGGTAACCGAAAGTCCCTCTAAAGTCCGCTTTAACCCGCAGCTTTGCTCCCGCCGGGGAGCCCTTCTGCTTTTACCCGCTCGCGGGGTGATTTACGGACTTCTCGATCCTCCGTTCGCCTTCTAATGAGTGCTGATGCGCCCCTGCGCCGAACCGCGTTCTTAAAACCGCGGGTTTTAACCGTTTAACGTTTATCTCGAAAAGTACCGGTCGGATCGACGAAATTAAAACTCCCCTGAGTTCGTTTGTTATTTTGGGTCAATTCCGCTCCAGCAGATTAAGTCATATCCCCATGTTTAAGCTCTATTGTGTGTTTTTACTCCGTGACGTTTTTCTGGGATTTTTCTGACACGACGCTGAAGTTGGCTTCAGATTCCAGCTTTGGATTCGGCAGGTAAAGGGCTATTCCACAAAAAAAAAAAAAATCTGGACCACATTTTAAACGCTGTAGTTAAAAAAACTACAGCATTTAGACTGTTCAAACCTGGACTAAGATATTGTATACTTAAAGCAGAATAGCTAAAACAAACTTTATTAACTGTAAAACCTTGTATTTTATTTCTCAAAGTTCAAGAAAGGTCAATTTAGTCATTTTTTTGCATCTGAACCACATTAAAACAAGTCCAGTGTAAAAACTAAAGTACATAAACTGTTCAAACCTGGACTAAATTAATCTACACTAAAATCAGAGCTGCTGAAGCATAGTTTGTAACTTTTATTCTATTTGTGACATTTCAAGAAAGGTAATTTTAGTCCTTTTTTGCATCTTGTTTGTAAATTGCAACATTTAGACTGTTTGAACCTGGCCTAAATTATTCTGTACTAAAAGCAGAATTGCTCCAATTCTGTTTGTGATTTATAAAACCTTTATTCTGTTTATGAGAGTTCAAGAAAGGTCATTTTAGTGCTTAGTTTGCATTTGGACCACATTAAAACAGGCCGAGTTTAAAGACTACGTCACTTAAACTGTTCAAACTATTTTATACTAAAAACAAACACTTTAAAAAACATTTTTTCATTTGTTAAAGTTAAAAAAGAAGGATTTCTGTGCTTTTTGGCATTCCTTCATTTAGTATAACATATCTGAATCCATGTCCTTGTTTTAGTGACTTTAGATGCAATTAAAGTAGAAAAAACCGATATTGTTCATTTTTTAACAGAATAAAGGTTTCACAGATCACAGGCAGTATTTTTTTTAAGTTGCTTTCTGTGAGGTCAGTCTAGTCCAGGTTTGAACTTTCAAACCATTTTAGTTTTTGAGTTAGACCCCTTCCAATGTGGTCACGTTGTGAGAAAAAGAGCTAAAATTGCCTTTTCTTGAGCCCTTGCGAACAAAATAAAGGTTTCAGTTGATCCAAATTGTGCTTAGTGATTCTGCTTTTAGTGTATAATAATTTAGTCCAGGTTGGAACAGTTAGAGGGTTGTAGTTTTTGAGCTAGAACTGGTTTGGGTGGAAAAAATAAATCAGCGGAATATTCCTTTACTGAGCTGAAGCTGGAATCGGAAGCTAACTTCAATGTGCTTTTTTTCTCGACTGCGTCAGATTGAGTTTTAACATCTTGTGCAGATTTGTTTTTGTTTTGGGACATTTTCAAGCAACATGAAGTTCATGTTGTAGTTCTGCTTCATCTATTGCAGGTTGCTTAACCATCTCCTTCTCCTAGGTCATAAAATGTGACATTTATGGGTGAAGCTTCCCCTCCTGATTGCCTTTCTGAACAGCCTGCTGACAGGTCCAAAGCCTTTGGGGTGGCCGTGTTCCTCACTCACCTGTGAAAGGTGAAGCAGCAGCATCGGGCGCAGGCGAGCTGATACATGCACACCCATCCGAACCATGCACGCAGTGACTGCCTGTGCATGTCACGGTTTAACCTCTGTACTCTTTGCACATCCTGCTAATTCCCAACTAAACCGTCTTATAGATTGGAAAAACAAACACTCATTATGGTGATGTAACCGTGAAGGTGGGGTTGGTTTTTGAAGACACGCTTGCAGGATTTGGTTACATATGTTCGGCTGTGTCGAGCACGCCCCCACGCTTCAGCTCGGAGTTATGTAAGTGTTAGCTGACAGATTGTGCACACACCCACAGAGAAGCTGACCTCAGGAAGGAAGCATGTTGGGGCTGCAGAGGAGTGCTGCTCCTTCGCTCAGAAAGCCTCAAACAAAACGGAGCCGCTGATCCGATCAGATAAAAGTCAGGGCTTGTTCTCGTCCCTGAGACCAGATCCTCCTCGGTTGGTTTCACGCTCGGTAAGTAAACATCTGCTGCGAAGATTTAAATTAAAATCAAACATCAGAGTTATCACAGCTCAGCATAACGTCTTCACTTTATCAAAACAAGCAGGAAAAAACGAAAGGCTGATTATCTGACCTTCATCTTTAACGCTGCTTTAGAAACATTAAATCACAGATCTTCAGTCAGAGATGCTTATTATTTGGCTAATTTAACATTTAAACAAGATATTTTAAAGATTTAGCGTCGTCACAATAAACAGAGTAACCGCTTGGACTGCGATAAATTATAAAACGTTTATATTTTAAGTTCTTCGTGGTGAACCTAACAAACTCTGGTTCAGATGGCAGATATCATTGGAATATTAAACAACAATAACAGCTTTTAAATAAAGCATCGTTTGGTTTTAAATGGAGCTGATTAAATCAGATGATTCAGTAATTTGAATTCTTCGAACAATAATTGAAAAACCATCAATAACATGAACTTTTACGCTTAAAAATAACATTTAAAGGAGCGTTTTTGCTTAAAAAAACTAAATTATGATCAAAAAGAGTCAAACTTTTTGGTGTATTAATCGTTTTTTATCTCTATTATCAATTATTGGAGACACTATAAAAGGATTTAATGGATTTTTGGTGTTTTTATTTAGAAAATAAGAGTAAAATGATGTGATTGTACGTGGATATTTAACAGATTCTTTTGGGTTTTGTTTTAAAAAACACTTTTAGATCGCGGCGGGTCGATCCAGGTCGTCTGATGTTGGCCTTTTTTTATTTATCAAGTAGAAAAATGAAGATGCAGCAGATTTCTGTTTCTTCTTTTAGAGACGTGTTTCAGTTTTCGCTCTTTGGGCCGATTGATCGTTGATCGGTAACGGGTCAGTTATGACCTCAACGCTCGAGAAGGGTTGGTGTTCTGAACGCTGTTGGGGGTGGGAAGAAGAAGAAGAAGAAAAAAACAAACAAACACCTAATTAGGAAGTCGTTAGGCGCGCATTCCAGAGAAAGTGAACGCACCCGGAGACGACAGGGGAGGGCTGGGCGCGCCGCTCCGCCTCTCAGGGAAGAGAACCGGCGACCTTTTCCTGCCGGACTCCTCACCGCCGGTTTGAGACGTAGAGGACAAACATCACAGCCATGTGATCATACGTCTGCTGCCGCCGGAGGGGGAAGCCAGACCTAAAAGAACCACTCGGAGGGCGTGTCGTCCCTGGCACGCTTTGAAGGACGCGAGGATCGGTCTCTTTCATGTCGTGTCGGGGCAGGCTTTCCCGCAGCGCAGCCAGAGACTGAGCCCTGGAGGTGAGGCGGGACGCTCTGCGGCGCTGAGGGGGCAAAACAAACGATAACAAGCGGCACGTGTGAAGGAGAGCGTTTCCACCTGGCTGCCGTTCACCGGACGAGCCCCCATCGTGGTGGCGCGAGTCGGCTCGTTGTGTAAAACTGTTTAGAACCTCCTCCAGCAGCAGAACTCTCAGTGGGTTCCTGTTTGTCTCTGATGGTTGTGGAGGAGTTGTGGCCCACTCTTCTTTCCATCATTGGTTTCTGCTCAGCTCTCTGAGGTTCTGGTTCTGGTTCTGGACAGATGGCCTCACATCTGACTCCAGAATCAGCCCTCCACCTCCGTGCTGACAGCTGCAGTGCATTCTGGGTAAACACCTGTCCTCTGGTCTTCTGGTTCCTTCAAGTCGAGCTGCCATGTTGTTTTTAGAGAGAAGAGGCTTTAACCTTTGACCTTTAACCTGCTAACTGAGGCCTGTAGAGTCTGAGATGGAGCTCATTGCATGGTCTGACCTTCAGGGTGAAGATCAGCAGCTGTTTTAAATGTTTCCCACTCATGAATAATCTTCCTCTCTGTAGAACGAAGGACTCCAGGTAGTCTGGAAATGACCTTTGACCCCTCTCAGGTTGATGGGCAGCAGCAGCTGCTTCTCTGAGGGTCATTGCTGATGTCTTTCCGCCCTGACGTGGTGTTGACACACCAAACTGGCAGTTTTCTCATCCCTGTTTCTCTGAATTTTGTGTCTACATTCAGTTTAATCTGTGTTTCCGTTGATTTTCACTGGTTTTTCTGTTTATTATCATAAAAAAGTTGCATAAAATGTGGCGTCTACTAACGTATACCACCTTCGTTTCAAGTAAACCAGAATAAGCTGCAGAGTCACAACGTTGAGACGTCCTGAAATGAACAATTCTACAAACTAACGTCGTGGAAAACAAACCAGAACTTGATTAAAAACACATTTACTTTGTTGTGAAACAGAGCTACACCCTTATTTACTTCAGCCGTTTAACGTTTGTTTCAATCTTTCCCTTTTTTTTGTTTTTTTTAGAGAACATTGGGATGAAACGTTCGGGAACGAGCAGCGAGACGAAGGTGAAGCTCGTCTCACACCTGAAACACCTGGAGAGAAACCAGCCAACAGCTGAAAGTAACTCTGTGGTTCTGAATCTGTGGCAGCCCTGGTGCTGAGAACGGACGGTCCGAGGAAGGATGAGGATCGGCCCCGCCTCCTCCCGCTGACGCACTCCGGACTCAGGAGGACTTTGGACCTGCGGTCGGCTCGACAGGCCAGGTACGGCGCGGTGACGCGGGTCAGAGATAACATTGGTCAAACAGTAACTGCATCTCGTGTTTGAACCAGGAAGTGAACTCGACGGAGGCTTAACGAGTTTCAGGTGGGAGAAGAACTGAAGCGCCGTTAAATCCTCAGAGTTAATGTGTCGTAAACTCCTGCAGGCTGGTTCTTTGCCTCGATCTGAATTACCCTGTGACCCGTTTTATGAGCACGCTCAGCACATTTTTCTGCAGCTTTTACAACCTGCCTGCTCGTTAGAGGCGTTTTATCGGCTCACTCGTTGACCACGTTCTTATCTCCAAACAAATCCCATTTTTGCAACTCCTGTCCCCAAAAATTAAAAAAAAAACAACTTTGATCGTCGTCCTCGTTTCGACGCCAACGAGGCACGAAGCCAAAGCGGCCGCTGCGGTGGGAAAACCGTTCAGAAGCAGGTGAACGAAGGAGAAGAACGCCGTCCGTCCTGTCGGGCCGCATTGCAGCGGAATCGGTTCGGCGTGAAATCCCTCAGATGTTTCTCACAAAAACATTACTGCAGGAGTGGAGCTGGGTGTGTCTGACAGCTGAAATTACAGTTGGAGAACTTATTAAGTTTGTTTCGTCTCTTCCTCGCCAATTCGCTTATTTTTCTCCCAACATGGCAGTAAAAAAAAACCCGATGAGCATCTCTGTAAGACGGGAATATTATGAGAAACTTGTGACTGATCTCCTGTCCTTTCTGTCGTTTTTTATTTTAGTTTGGTGGAACGACTGGAAACCAAGAGCTGCACCTTCCAGGTAATTAAGGAAATATTAACGAGACGACAGACTTTGGTTTAATATTCAAATCAGAAAACAAAAACAAATTTAAACCCCGCCAAAAATGTTCCCGTTCTGATCCAAGCGTTGTCATCTGATTGTTTCTGAGCGCCGCCTAAAAAAAAACACTTGACATTGATTATTATTCGAACTGTTAGAAGAAACAGGGCGTGTGTATTTCTTTTTTTGTTGTTGTTGCTGTGGAACGTTCTCGCGTCGAGCTGGGAAACCTGTTTGTCGAGGCTTCAGGAAAGAAGCTACGCCATGGGAACGCTTTCCTGTCTGCTGCTCACCTGAACACCTGCTGACAGTCACTGTTTGTGTCTTTAACAGGTTAATGGAGGATCGGCGCCGGACGCCTGTGTAGAACCGGCCAGCGTCCGGCCCGGTCCAGTCAGGAAGGAAGGAAAGATCAGCACGGACGTCAACCATGAACCGCGGCTCGCCACGAACTTAACCAACCCTTGTTCTCGCGCTCAGGAGCTCAATGGCCCGCTCATACCGCCGTCTGTGTCACAATCAAGGAGTTGCCCTGGATCTCTAACCGGAACCAGGAAGGACATCGAGCAGAACGTGAGGTTTGAGAACCCGCCTCGTTGTTGGGACACATCGGGCTCGCCGGGAGCCATGTTGTCGTCCACCATGGTGTCGGTTCTTGCTCCGCCCTGGAGCAGCCGCCCGAGGCGGACCAAGAGATTCGACGAGACGGACAACCCTGCGGAGAATCACGAACATGGATTTAGGAGCATCCAAAGCCGGCGCGGCATTGGGTTGGACATCCCGAGGAGCGTCTCCTTCCTGGACACCAGGAGGAACACGGTGGACTGGTCGGCTAAAAGTGACCCTTCGAGCTTGGACTTTGAATCTAAAAGGAAAATGACTCAGACAGTCTCCTTGGACTTGAGCGGGACGAGTCCGTCTCCGTCCTCTCTGTCCCCCTGGTCTCCCCTGTTGCTCGACCCGAACGAACAGAGGAGTCCCCAAACGGGCCAACAGAAACACCACCAAGAACGGCTGTCTTCTCTGAATTCAAAACCAACAACAAGCACTCTCCTGCTGTCCATACGGCGGCTCAACTCCAACAACACCAACGCCAACACGTCCTTCGTCTTCCCCGAGGTCAGCTTCTCCTCTCCAGGTCATCAAAATCGAAAACTGCTCCCGCCGCACCTCTCTCAATCTTCTTTCAATAACAACGAACCGGAGAGGCCGAGGACCCTTCTGTCCCCTTCCTCGGTTTATCAGAGGACAACTAAAACCGGGCCCGTCCTCTCCCCGGCGTCCTCTGCTCACGGGGACGGTTCGTTCGGCCTTTCCCATCTCAGTCCTGCGTCTTCAAAAAACACAGAGGAGAGGCAGCACTTCTCCTACGACCACCCCGCCCTGGTGAAAATGCGCTCTCTTCCCAGGCGGACCACCCTGACCAACACGTCCTGGTGGCAACAAGTGTCCCAGGAAGTCGGCACAAAAGACGAGCCCGACGCCGACAACAGGAGACGGGTTGTTCGGGACAACAACAACGCAGTGGTCTGTAAAGGAAACATGAACCTGGCTGCACGGATGCAGCCGCCTGAATCAAAGAGGATTAACAGCGAGCGGCGTGACTCAAACGGAGACAATAGAGAGCTGCAGAGAACTCAAAGCATGCCCGATTGTTTGCCCACTTCTAAAATGAGCAGAGCTCCACCCCAGCTGACACTAAGGCACGCCATGGATCCCAACAAAAGGGACGTTAGTCACACTTCATTTACAGAACATTTAACTGAAAAACAACCCAGGACCTTAAATCCACCCACAGACGGCAGCAGCAGATCCAAACCCGGCATCTCCCCGACCTCTCCGTTCGGTCAACCTCCTCCTAAAAGCACCTTTTCCTTCCAGGCTCCGGTTTCCTCCAAGGCCGGCGCTCAGACCTCGGATTTCTCCAACAAGGCCAACTTCTCGCCGCTCGGCTTTGAGAGGAGCTACGCCTGCCTCCCCAAACCGTTCCGCTCTAAAACCGAGTCCAGCCTGGTCTCTAAAGTCGAGCCTTTCACCAGAAAGAAGGGCGCCCCCCGCAGCCCGTCCACCCTCTCCTCCTGCCTTCTAACTCCTCCTGCAACTCCAGGAAGTCCGAGCCCCAGGTCCGAAACCGCCACCCTGAAAGTGAAAGGAATACTGACCAACAGCCCCGAGAACAAACCAAAGAAACCAAGTCTCAAGGTGGAGAAAAAGAGAGAAAGGCGAGTGACGTGGGGGGACTCGGCGGATGTCCAATGCTCAGAGCCGGACTCTCCATCGCCCCCCAGACCGCCTCAAAGTGCCCCGTCCTCCGTCTCTTCTCTGCGGACAGAAAGTCCAGAAGGACGTTCATCTCCCGTTTGCTCCTCTGACAACAAGGCTTTTAGCACGGAGGTAGGAAGAGGAGAGAAATGTCGCTCCTTGTCGTCCGACTCTGCTGAGCGGGAGGAAAACAAGGCGGCCTGCGAGGCGTTAAACCTGGACCAGGCGGCTCCCCCCTCCCTCCCGGCCGACTTTTCCAGCGGTTTCAAGCTCCGTTACAGCGCCCCGCCTTACTCCACGCTGGTGTCCAGCCGGCAGACGCAGGGAGAGAAGAAGGCCGTGTTTTCTCTTTCACACGCCCCACAAACGTCCTCGAACGCCGACCTGCACGTGCCGTTATTGACATCCAGAGCGTCCCAGCCCTTCTCCTTCCAAAGGGCAAACGCCACGCAGGAGAGCCCGGCTCATGGTCTTTTAGACGCAGATACAGCCAACAACAATCACATCAAGGAGTTCACAAATAACCAGATCCAGTTCCTGGACAACAGAGTTCAGGTCAAGTCCGAGTCTCTTTCTGGTGACGATGGGCACACCTCCTCTTCCACGTTCGTGACAGAGACGATTGTTTACAGCATTAAATGCAAAGGAGAACCGAGGAGCAGCACACCAAAATGTTTGCAACAAAGCTTGAGTGTTCTGGTTTCTGCAGAGACCGAGGTGCAGCCAGGCGGTCGTTTGGATCCGAGCTCAGATTGTGAGAGCAGCAACGGAAGCATGAAGGAGAGCGTGGGTCGAAACAAATCCTGCTCAGCTGACGTCGGCGATGAGCGAAGCCCGAAGAAAGGCCGGGGTCCGCCGAAGAGCTCGGCTCTGAGCAGGTCCGAGTCGGAGCGGGTCGGCAGGAGCTACAAGGTGGACCAGATGTTCAGCAAGCTGAGACAAAAGTTCAGCAAACGCTCCGACGACGACTCGGCATTTCCGTGGAAGTGGAGGCGAAATTCCCAGACGCCGTCCGTCAGCGGGACGAGCGACGTCAGCGATAACAGCGCCGACGGGACCAGATCTGCGGAGAAAAAGGTGGCGTCTGAGGACGCGAAAACGGAGGAGGCCAAAAAGCCGGCGGAGAACAGATACGCCATCGTGCCGGCGTTAGCCTTCGGGGAAACGAAGGCAGAGAAAGACTTCCCTGATTGGACGGAAAAATCCACTCAAGGAGATGAAGATGAGCAGAAACCTGAAAGTCAAGTTCACCTGACCGTCCACAGCCCGGATGCCGTTCCCTCGGCTGCGTTTTTGACTCAGTGCAGGAAGTCGGCGTCCAGCCCCAGGAGCCCCTTCTCACCTTTCGCCTCGCTCTCCCCCGTTTCCCCATTTTCCTCCCCCGACGGGACGGACGACAGCGTCTTCTACAGCCCGAAGCCGCGGCGCCGCAGGGACTCCTCCTCTCCGTGCGAGCCGAGGGAGGAGATCAGCCTGGGCGGCTCGAGAAGACGGCGGGCGTCCACAGGTCCTCCCAGCTCGAGTCCAGGAACGGACGCTTCCTCGTACGCCGACTTGAAGTACGGCATCGAACCCGGGAAGTCGTTTTCTGTGAGCTCGGTTCTGTCCAGCCGCCCCTCAGGGCCCGGGCGGATCTCCACCGGGTCCAGGTTCATGAGCGTGGGGGACCTGTCTCAGACGGCCTCGCCTGCGTCGGGCCATGGCGGCGACCTCTATCAGGGCTCTCTCCCGCCTGATTGGACGGGGGACTTCTGCTCCCTGCCCGTCTACGGCGTTCACGTGTCAGACTTCCCCTGCGACTCCAGTAAGATGCGCTCCCGGTCCCTGCCTCGGTCCCTGACCCGGCGCTTGGCCAACTGGAGCTCGGGGGTCCCGCCCCTCCCGTCTGCGAGCGCCGCCCCCTCGAAGCAAGCGCGTCTTCGCGCCCCCGGCGTCAACATCTGCCAGCTGGATTGGGACGCCGAGGGTCCCCCAACCCCTCCTCCAACCCCTCCCCTGTCTCCGGTCTCTAAACGCATGTCCAGACCCCCCAGCCTGTCGCCGGGAGCAGACGGCCAGGCATCCAGGGGACATCTGCCGTCCCGGAGCTACAGGTCCAGCCTCAGCACCTTCGACGAGTCGTCGGACAGCAGCTCGGACACGACGACGGACGACGAGTATTACTTGGAGGAGGGAAAAGAGACTGAGCTGTGAGAGAAACCGGAAACTCCAGACTCATCTATTAAATGTTGTTTAGAGACAGAGACAGCATGAGGACGGCGGGGACAGCTGGGACAGTAACGTGGTGTACAGAAGGCTGCAGCAGCTCTTTTGCATGGTAGAGGTTATATGTGCCTGTGTGGTTGTTGTAAAGTTCAGCTTCTTGGTCTTCAGGTTTGCATTTCATTCTGCCAGGTGACACTTCTTCTGCTCGCGGTCTCCACTGTGTGAAAACTGAAGGGAATGTTGTTTTTACGGCTTTTTCTGTAAGAAAAATGTACACTGGAATGAAAAATAATCGCAAATTAATATTGCTTTATTGCAGTGCCTGCTCCTATTTGCACAGTGACAATCTGAAATCTTAATATATCTATTTTATAAATAAATCTTGATTTTTCTAACAGGAGCTCACGGTTGTTTTGTTTTTTTTCCTTTCGCTGCATTTATAGACCATAAAAGGTGCTAATGAGGGAAGGAAAGTTGAAGAAGTGGTGCTCGAGGCCACGTTACGGCGAGCAGGGCCGTCCCGTAATTACATGAATCATCGCGTACTCTTCGTTGTTCTGGAGGTGAAGCTTCGACCTGCGCCCGACGAACAAAGCTTCACGTGTTCCTCGTGTTTTCAGCGCCGGGTTGTTAGCCGTGACCTCCCCCGCCCCGGCGTGACATCATCACCCAGTTTCCAGCTCTGATGAGTCATATGTTGTCGGATTTTCTAAAAGTGGAAGTTTTTCAATCCTCAAAGGCGGCTCGGGACAGGAATGTCCTCGCAGCATTTTTTAAATTGTCTCTTTCTCCTTTTGTTATGGGGCGCTTCGAACAAAGGCGCATTTTTCTCTTTCTTTAGTCTCAATGTGAAACCGTAGATGGCGGTGGGGCGTTTTTAGTCGAACCTTTAGCTCATAATCAAGGTAGAAACAGAAGAAGACACTAAGACAGTAAACGTAAAAACAAAACAAGTGTTTGTCATCGCTGTGTTTTTCCCCCAGTGTTGTCATCACTTTCCCTCAGTCAGTTCAAGCCCCGCCCACTCTCACCTGTCCCCGCTTGGCACTTCAGTCCAGGTGTCTCCCGGGCTTCGCCGCGCCTCCAGTCTGGCCTCGTCTGAACAAACCGTCTGCGTTCCTGCGTCCAACCTCCTCGAACCGTGACGCTTCTGGATCGAGACGTCTTCGTCTGAAACATAAATCAGACCCTCCAGGATTTGGCGAAGTTGCGATTGCAACTATTAACGCAAAATCAAGCAAACCCTGCAAAATCGCAACTTTCCCGCAACTTTAACCCAATATTTATTGTTTCTAAAGTGATTCGCCACCGTTTCTGCGGTCTAGTCTCTTCTTTGTGGGTTTGTGTAGCGTGGAACACAAAATAAGCCCAAATAACTCAGGAAGAAGACACGTGACGTCACTTCCTGTTAACATCAGAATGCCGGGAGCGTGCAGGAGCAGCGACCGAAGCCAAAATGTGCGCTAATGCTTCACATTTGCCCACAAAGATTTCAGCAAACCAGTTTCCTCCCCAGCTGCAGCTGTTTTGCACGTCCTGCAGTGTAATCATGGAACATAAACGCATCGACAAACACTTTGTGTCTGCAAAACATGTGAGGAGAGCTGCAGACCAGGGACAATCCAGAAATGGTCTGAATGTCAGTTTAGAAGCTATCAAAGTTCTCAAATAAAGCACCTTTTGAGAATGTCAATGTTTGTTGGGAATTATCTTACAAAACTAGGAAGGATTTTTGGTTTATAGATTAAAAGTTATGGTTGTTTATTGATTTTAGGAAAAAAAAAAAAGCAACTTTTAGGAAAATGCCCACGAAATACTAAAATAATTTAATTTCCACCTATAACGGAGGCATGAATGCAGATGAGTGACGCTGTTTTTACGTTTGACCACACTGCCCTCTGATGGACATTATCAGTTCAGCATCACCTTCAGGAGAACCTGATGGGTGATAATGTATTTGCCTCTGTCTCAGTAAAATACCTCATGAACCACTGGACGGTGGTCCTCCGGGAGCTGGACCGGACGAAGACAAACTGATGATGATCTTTTACTCTCCGTACTCAGCTTTCAGACGGACTCTCTGACCCTGAGGGGTTCTGTCGTCCTGCTGGGGTGGGACAAACCAATCCGTGTCCTCACAAGGTGTCCAGACCGATGTCCTCTGTCTTCCAGAGGACGAGAACGACGTCCATCCATCCGTGGTGGACGTCAGACAAATCAAACCTGACTTAGAGCCGTTTTTACTTGGCCTGTCTTGATTTAAAACTGCAAGGAGGTGAAGCTAAAACACGTTTGAAGAACAAACATTTAGTTTTGTTGAAACATGGAATCAAAAATAAGCAAATAAACATAAATTAGAATAAAACACGACCGGCTGAAGGCCTGGCGTTCCATTTCTCGCCTCTCGTTACAGCGCCGTTCCTCCGGCGACCCGGTAACCATCCACTTCCTGTTGGTTTTAATGGGTTTATTGAGGTGAAAACAGGCGCCACAGCCGGGTTAATCAGTGACAGTAAGACTCGAGTGCAACATCTTCATATATTAACTGATTAAAGCCCCCATGCTTCCGTCCGAACTCTCACTTATTTACAGATTCATGAAGCCGACAGAAACGGTACCAAGATGGAAAATTAACTCGGAGCTCAGGCGTTAAATCCGCCGGTTACGCCGGTCACGTCACGGGTTTCTGAGAAGAATCCAGAAAGGAAACGAGCCCTTCGTTGCCTCGGAAACAGACGACGGAGTTAGACGTGAAAACGTGAAGGTTTCTTATAAATTAAATATTATTAAAAGTTTAGTTAGAGTCCCAGAAAAACAAACCCCGCCCTCTTCCAGTTCTTGGGTTTTTATGTGACGTAAAGAGGAACCGTTAAAATCAGCTAAAATCAGCTAAAAAGTTAGAGCACGTGCTAAATCAGCTAACTGGTACCAGCTAAAAGCTAAAAACGAGAACAAGAAGACTAAAAACACACAACAGGTTCCACCGAGTCGCAGACTGGTCCAGCTCCTGGTCCAGCTTCAAGTCCAGCTCCTGGTCCAGCTCCTGGTCCAGCTACTGGTCCAGCTACTGGTCCAGCTTCAGGTCCAGCTCCTGGTCCAGCTCCTGGTCCATCTCCTGGTCCAGCTTCAGGTCCATCTCCTGGTCCAGCTCCTGGTCCAGCTTCAGGTCCATCTCCTGGTCCAGCTCCTGGTCCAGCAGGTTGTAAAACCTCCTCCAGCAGCAGAACTCTCAGTGGGTTCCTGGTTGTGGAGGAGCTGTGGCCCACTCTTCTTTCCAGTGTTGCTTCAGCTCTCTGAGGTTCTGGTTCTGGTTCTGGACCGTTCTGCTGTGTTTGGGATCATTATCCTGTTTGTCACATCTGACTCCAGAATCAGCCCAAACCATCAGCCCTCCACCACCGTGCTGACAGCTGCAGTGCATTCTGGGTAAACATCTGTCCTCTGGTCTTCTGGTTCCTTCAAGTCGAGCTGCCATGTTGTTTTTAGAGAGAAGAGGCTTTAACCTTTGACCTTTAACCTGCTGACTGAGACCTGTAGAGTCTGAGGTGGAGCTCATTGCACGGTCTGACCTTCAGGGTGACGATCAGCACCTGTCCTAACTCCTGAATAATCTTCTCCAGATAGTTTGGAAGTGACCTTTGACCCCTTCCAGGTTGATGAGCTGCTTCTCTGAGGGTCATTGCTGATTCCTTCCCACCCTGGTATCGTGTTAACACACCTGGGTGGAATCTGTTGCGTGTTTTTTCTAGATTTGAATAACTTTAGAACCTGATAAAATCGTTTTTGTTTCATCCTGAAAGGTAAAAAACCCAAGAAAGTAAAGAGGGCGGAGCTTCGTGATCCCTAAAGTTTTAAGACTAAAACACAAACGAACCAAAGTGCTCTTCGTGACTTCCCGCTGCATAGCATTCTGTAAGAGTATTTACAAGACGGAGACGGAAAGTTCACAACCGAGCGGCTTCCACCTCCGCGTCAGGTGAGGATGGAGGAAGGCGTCGGCCGGGTGTGCTGGTGCGTCTCATAGCCGGAAGGTGGAAGATGGATTCGGAGTTCTGAGCGGCGGGAAACGCCTGGAATGACGAGAGGACGATGCGTTCAGGAGCAGGAAGTCCGATGAGGTTTGCAGCCCTTTTCCCTCTCTGTATTGCTCGCTCCCCCCTCGCCTCCTCTAGGTCTCTGGGTTGGGCGTGGCCAGCAGCGGCACGTTGTCCCTCCTCCTGCGGCCCAGCGGCGGGCGGCGGTACTGCTCGCCGTCGGCCAGCGTCTGCGGCAGCGGCTTCCTCTTGCTCTCAGGCAGCAGCAGGATGGAGAGCACGGCCAGCAGGGCCAGGGAGGAGTAGATGACGTGGTGCAGGAAGTAGCCGTAGTGGTTCCGCAGGTCCATGATGGGCGAGCTGAGGCGGCCCACGCAGCCCAGGGCGAGCACAGCGCCGACGCCGCTGCCTCTGCACACACGGGGGGAGGGGGAGGGGTTACGGCTTTTAGCAGACGCTACTTCTACTGCAGGAACATCACAACACGGCTAATATCCTTCATTTAACTCTGATCCTTTAGATTTCCTTGAAAATGAAACAATCTGTTGGGAAATCCCTTCGTATAATGTTTGGCATCATCATATTTTGAATATGAGGCAAGAATTCAAGATAAAAATCGCCTCGTCAGCAAAATCAGCTGACAAAACGCCAAACTTCGGCTCGTTTCGAGGTGAAACATTTAGAAATAATTCCTCAGCTCAGCTCACGTTTAAAAGTTTTAAAAAGACGAACAATTTAATCTTTAAACTGTTAAAAACAGCAGAAATTAACCTCACAGCTGCATGAAATATAAATTAAAGATAATAAAAAATAAATTACTGGAATTATAAACACATCCATGTGTTTAAAACGCTGTTTTATTGCAGTAATCTGATAAAAAAAAATGCAGGTTTTTACTTATTTATATAAAAATAAACCAACTTTTAAGCCAAATAAGCCAAAGTTTGGTTTTATAACAGCTTTTTTTTTTACCAAATTGTCTTAGATTTGTTGTCATTTCATGTAAAAATGTCTTAAATTTGATTAGTTATAAATAATAAATGAATAAAATAAAATCACATGGAAAATTAAACCTAAAACCTGTAAATTAAAGTGTTTTTAATGTCATTATTTAAACATTTTCTCTTCTCTGCTGAGATATTAACATCATTTGTTTTACTGTTTAGTTTAATAAACACAACTTATAATTTATTTACTTCTAATATTTTAACACAACTTGTACTTATTTATAGAAAGTTAATGTTTATTTTCTATTTTTCTATTTTTGTTTTCTTGTCTTCCAGTTGCTGAAATGTGACGTTTTTTATTATTTAATTACAGCTTAATCGCACGACTTGTCATTTATTTCTAAATAAAATTATATTTTTGTGTTTTTTTTCCACCACGGCTTGAAGATTAGGACTTTAGGAATAAAAACCTGCAAGTTATTGATAGAAAACTACTCTTTTTATATATTTCTTCACATCTTTTTTGTTTTTTTGAGCTCCAGCTGATAAAATATGACTTTTATTTTTGAATTTAATTGTTTAGTTTTTAATTTCCTTTAAATTAGTCTGTTTTTGGTGCCCCGGCTGCTGGAATGTGACGCTTTTATGAGCTTTTATTTTATTTTTAGTTATTATTCTAAGAGTGATTCCAGTTAATCTGCTAAAGAACCTGAGATTTGATTTCCTCGCTTGTGTTTTGGAGCTCCTTTATCGCCCGGAGTGCCTCGATCCGACACGTTTAAACGCCCGGCGGCGGCGCGAGGCGTCCTCCGTGGCGGCAGCGTGTTACCTGATGATGGTGGGCATGATCTCGGCGGTGAACAGGATGCAGAGGGACGCCGTGGCTTGAGAGGAGAAGAGCCCGAGCACCGAGAAGACGGTGATGGCCGCCTCGCTGAGATCTAACGGGGAGGAGAAGCGAGAAAATCGTGATCCATTCGACTGAAACTGGGCGTCATGGCGGCTTTCAGCCACAAGGGGGAGACAGACACTCAGGTAACCACGGAGGGGAGCGAGTTGGGAGGCGGCTTACACTCCACGAGGCCCAGGAGGATCAGGGACGCCAGGCCCGTCATCGTCATGGACAACAGCAGGATGCCGCGGCGGCCGCACCTGTCCACGGCGGCCCAGAGCAGCAGCCAGGCTCCGCCCCCCGCGCACACAGACAGCAGGTACGTCCAGTAGAAGCCGGGGGCGGAGCCTCGGACGTCGCCACGGAAGGAGCTGTAGCAGTGGCTGATGCCGTGGGAGATGAACCTGAAGGGGGGAGAGAGGATGTTTTTACCCGGGGGCGTGAGCGGCGGCGGCGGCAGGAGAGGCGGGACACTTACGAGGTGAAGCCGAGGACGCAGATGTTCTTCCAGATGTTCCTGCTGTGGAAGAGCTCAGGGAAGGACAGCTGTGGACGTGAGGACGGGGACGGCTCCGAGTCCAGCTCTGTGGGACACAAATGGGACTAAATTCATCATCAGAGACGAAGATTCTTCTTCTACTATCAGAACAACGCACTAAAGGGACAGTTCCACTATCTTCAAGTGGGGTTCTGTTTCCTCTTTAGCTTCTTTTAGGCATTTTTGTAGCTTAAACTACTAATTTATCAAAACATTCAGCTCCTCCAGGACATCATAGCTGAGACTTGTTGTGTTTTTTGTTATTGTTGTTAAACTTTCGGAAATATTTACCGTTATTTACATTTTTTCCATTGAAATGAACGGAGAACTCTTTGAATCCTTGAAAAACTTTGATGTTTTTGAAATCTACTTCAGGAAACCGGTGTCATTGTTAAATTTTAGTTACTATTTGGTCATTTTAGCTTTGAGCTACTGCTTTTTTTTGCTACTTTTAGCTTCTATCTTTCAACTAAGTTTAATTTTTATCAGTTTTGCTGAGTTTACTTTAGTAACTTTGACACTTTTTGAAATATTGACCATTATTTACCTTTTCCTCCCATTGAAATGAACGGAGAACTCTTTAAATCCCTGAAAAACTTTGTGTTTTTTAAATCTACTTGTTTTTTTATTATTTAAAGAACTCTGGCTTTAATAGCAGTCTGCAGCAGCGAGTTTGTTGGACTCAATGTTGACAAAACATCAGGATTAAATGGACGTGACGTTTTTAGGCGAGACAATTATTTGTGGTGGAAACTCCTCACGCCGAAACAAACATATTTACACGTAAACAACCATCGTTTCTACGGCAGCAGGTTTTTATTCCCTTCCTTCTCATGGCTTTCATAAATCCTAAAAGTGTAACAAGAAAATCAACAAATCGGGGCTTTTATTTTGAAATAATCGACAAAATGCAGATGTTCTGTTGAATAAAAAGCGAAAAGACCAGAAGAAATGTTAAAGCCGCAGCCAGTGGGCGGCATTAGGGTCACCATGGTAACCACACACCTGTGCCTTTCACTCCCACAACAGCGCCAAGGAAGGCAGATGGAAACGCAGAGCAGAAAGTAAGGCTCAAGATGTGAAAGCTTTAAACTTATGTCGGAGATAAATTATAATTCAGAGCTCAGATACGATGAGAGTCAATGGGAGTTTTGGTTTGGGCACTCTGAGGGGGTTTGAGAGAAACCTACAGCAAACGGGTCGGAAGTACCAACATTTTGACGCATAAACTGTACAAAAAGTGCAAATATTGTGGAAATGGGACAATTTTAGACAGTTAAAAAGTTGAACTTTGTGGCAACATTACCAAAAAACCATAAAATTTTGACAGAACGGCCATTCAGTCGTGTAAAGTCCAGCTTTCTGAGGCCCATTTCACCACTCGTTTAGCCAATAATCCCGTTGTTTTTCTATGGAGAACATTTTTTAACCATTTGTTGCTACATTTGTCTACGCCGTACAGAAAGTCCTGGCACCGTATTCCTGACTGAACTTTGTGTTTTGTTGGGTTTTTTTTTTGAGGGAATTGAAAACCGTGACAGGAACAGAGGAATAACAGGTGCGTCGTATTACGGGACCTCCTGCGTTCGACTCAGTACATCCGATTCACACTTAATTTAAACGGAAGGACCCGTTTCTCATCTGTCAACACACCTGTGAAGCTCTCGTCGTCCCTGTTGGAGTTTCTCCTCTCGCTGAAGGCGCTCATGTCTGACGAACGCTCCGACAGGAGGAGCCAGCGAGGAGATTCCGGAAACACGCCGGGAACACTGCAGGAGAAAAAAAAGAGTTTGATCTCGGGCAGAAAGACAACGGTTAAGAAGCTTCAGGATTCTGATTTTAAAATAAACCGAAGCAGCTCAGATCTTTCACTTCACCTGCATAATGTCACTAAAATTAGAAACACCTTGTTCTAAAACGATGCAGAAAACTGGCCCGTGCATTTATCACGTCTAGGATGGACTATAGTAACTCTTTATTATCTGGGTGTCCAAAAAAACTCTTTAAAGGTCTTCAGCTGATCCAAAACGCTGCTGAAGCTCTGATGTTAGGAGGAGAGATCAGATTTTTAAAGTTTTAGCTTCTCTTCACTGACTCTGCATCAAATTCAGGACTGAATCTGTGGCCATCTTATCTTAAACATCTTCTTGTCCCATATTTTCCTAACAGAGCTCTTTGCTCTCAGACTGCAGGTTTACTTGTGGTTCCTAGAGTCTCCAAAGGTAAAATGGGAGGCAGAGCTGTCAGCTATCAGGCTCCTCTCTGAGGCTGACACTTTCAAACTTTAAAACTTTCCTTTTTGATAAATCCTATAGTCGGGGTTGGTTTGGGTTTCCTGAGCTGTCCTTTAGTTCTGCTGCTGGAGGACAAACTGACCACATGTCTTCACTCTGCTGCTGCTCTGCTACACCTGGACCATAGAAACTACACCTGGACCATAGAAACTACACCTGGACCACAGAAACTACACCTGGACCACAGAAACTACACCTGGACCATAGAAACTACCCCT
>NC_051450.1:21119181-21137203 GCF_001649575.2 Kryptolebias marmoratus | reverse complement strand
AGAAACTACACCTGGACCATAGAAACTACACCTGGACCACAGAAACTACACCTGGACCACAGAAACTACACCTGGACCATAGAAACTACACCTGGACCATAGAAACTACACCTGGACCACAGAAACTACACCTGGACCAATCATTCTGTGTTGGTTTGGGTCTCTTTCCTGTCCTCACTAACTCCAGCAGGTCGAGGTAGATGGCCGCCCACCCTGAGCCTGGTTCTGGTTCTGGTTCTGGTTCTGGTTCTGGTTCTGGTGACTACAACAAAGGGTCGATTCAGTGCAGTCTGGTGGCTGCCTTAGAAACCTTGGACTAATTTTCCTGCTGTAGACGTAAACTGAGCTGAACCGCCGTGAAGCGGGAACCTTTCAGGGATCTGAAAAGGAGCTCTAATGTTCTGACACTTCCTCGGATACAACCTGGTCCCCAGGAACACTGAGAGACAAATAAAGACACTAATACAAGCAAAGGATGGTGTTGGTACCCGTAGCTGAGGAACAGAGTTAAAGGGGCGGCTCCGGCCCCCAGCAGGCCCCTCCAGGACTGACAGCCGAGGGCCACGGCCAGCAGCAGCAGCTCTCCGGCCACCGTCATCAACCCGGCCAACATGGTCACCACCAGCCTGAAAGATGGCTCGCAGAGCTCCAGGCCTGCCAGATCAAACATAAACACATTTAGTCCCGTTTAAGTCCATCTCAGAAGGATCATCGACCTGAAAAACAAACCATTTACGAGTTCAGACTCTAAATAAAACCTTGTAAACATCCATGATGTCATCCAGATTCTACTCCGAGTTCCACTGGGGATCCTTTGAGTGGAAGAAAGTTTGGCGTAGACTATTTACAAGTAAAGGGACGAGCTAGTTAACCATCACAAACTGAACCAGGGTTAGTTTGTTGTCGGTACGAGCTGTAATCTGCATTAATGGTTTTAAATGTAACGACGGTACTAAGAGAGTCTGAAACTGAACGATGGAAAACACAACCAGACCCAAATAACAGGTTCTGTCTATTATTAGGACTACGGCATCGAAAGGAGTCAGTTGAGGTGCTTCTGGCGTCTGATTAGGACGCCTCCCTTTGGAGGATTTTCGGACACGTCCCTTTGGGCGGACCCTGAACTCTCTGGAGGGATTATGGATCCTCTTTGGTGTGGAAGCACCTTGGGATCCTCCAGGGAGGTCTGGGTTTCCCACCTGGACCTGCTGCCTCCGCGACCCGACCACGGATGAGCGGTAGAAGATGGACGGACGGATTATTAGGACTATGCCACACAAACGAGGCGCGCCGTGAAGCAGAGACATACTCACGCATGATATACAGAGTCAGGTAGACTCCGGCGCTGGCAGCAGCCAGGCAGAAACGCATGACGATGAAGATGGACGGGTACGGAGAGACGCAGACCAGGACCCCGAACACCACCGACAGCGTCAGAGAGGCCAGCAGGGTCTTGGACCGGCCCAGCCTGCAGAAAGACAGAGGACACGGAGCTGGACTTCAGGTCCTGGGACAAAACGGAGACATGAAACGAAGCGCCGGGAGCTGAAGGACGGCTGAGGTTAGCCGATGTTAGCTGAATCTGAGACGTCAAAGCAAAAAGAGGAAAGACCCCAGAGAAAGACTGAAAGTAACAAAAAATGTAGCTAAAACCAAAATGTACCGAAAGGCTAGCTAAAAGGAACAAGACATTGGAAAAAGGCTAAAAGTATAAAAAGGCTTGCTAAAAGCTAAATGTAGCAAACAGCTAGCTAAAAGAAGTAGGACACTGGAAAAAGGGTAAAAGTAACAAAAGGCTAGCTAAAAGCAAAATTTAATAAAAGGACAAAAGTAGCTAAAAGATAAATGTAGCAAAAGACGAGCTAAAAGAAACAAGACATTGGAAAAAGGCTAAAAGTAGCAAAAGGCTAGCTAAAAGGAGCAGTGCACTGGCAAAAGGCAAAATGTAGAAACATGCTAACTTAAAGGAACAGGGTGCTAGCAAAATGCTACAAGTAAAAAAATGCTAGCAAAAAACTAAATGTAGCAAAATGCTAGCTAACAGGAGCAAGACACTGGAAAACGGCTAAAAGTAGCAAAACATTACCTAAATGAAGCAAAGAAACAGCTATAAGCTAAAGTAGAAAAATGATAGCTAAGACCTACATGTAGCATTAGGCTAGCTAAATGCTAAAAGTTGACAAAAATCTATGTTAATAAAGCAAAATGCTAGTTAGAAGCTAACAGCAGAAAAACAGAAACTAAAAGCTAATATAGCCGAACAAATCACAGAAAGACTTGTCCTCGGTTTGACAAACGGCAGGAACACCTGGCCGGGTTCGTTCCTTTCGTCTCCAGGTTACCTGTCGGCGGCATAGCCCAAACAGAGGCAGCCAATCAGGACGCCCAGGATGAAGCACACCTCCTCCACCGGGACCAGCCAGTACCGAGCGCAGACCAGGTCCCACTGCAAGGCAAAGACCCCAAAGACCCGTCAGATCCCTCAGAAACCCGGAGAACTCGGGTGTGTGTGTGGGATGACTCTCAGCTACTACCACATCAAATCTTAGGTCAGCGTTAGTAAAACCGTCTGAGCTGGAGCCATTTTTAGTGCTGGCTAATGTCAGTTAGCCACCTCGACTTGGACTGCCTCCAAAGGTCAGTCTTAGATGCAAATCCAGTGAAAGTTTTATTAAAATCCATTTAAATTCCAGGCTTTAAGAAAACAAAATGGAGGGTGAATACTTCTTCACCCCTCTGTAATCTGCAGATTAGGAGACAAAAGAAAGGATTACAGAAAAGGAGCACGAATTTGGAGTTTTAATCACGTTAAGTTGCTTTGAGCAGAACCGTTTTAATGATTTTGAGCTAAAAACACAAAAACAACAAAGCCCGTCGCGTAACGCCAGCCGGTCCCGTTGCTGAGAGACGGCGCGCGTCAGGAATGTGGCGTGCGACGGGGTGGGGTCGGGAATGGACACGGACGGGTTCTGAGACTCCCCCGACCGGTTTGGTGTGAAAAAGGGATTTGTTTTCACCCCGGCTCGTGGCGTCAGAGGCGACAGAAAGCCAATGAGCGCAACAACAACGGCTTCTGACCCAGGATCAGAATAAGGCCCATTACTTTACATCTTAAACCCACCAGAGACAGGAAATAAACCAAATTACATTTAAAATATGCCATTTATTTGGAGAGAAATCACAAAAATAATGTGAGACGTGGCAAAAAAAGGCTTTAAATCAGCTTTACGACCAATCAGGTTAACTGGTAACGGGTCACCGTGCTGTCCACAAACGCTGCTTAAAGCTCTATCAGGCAAAGAAGAAGCCAGATGTGAACAGATGTGTCTCCTCTGGACCAAAGAGGAGAACTGTTCTGAGGTCAGCCTGCCTCTCTGATGGTATGGGGGTGCATTAGTGCCTCTGACATGGGGCGGCTTACACATCTGGAAAGGCTCCTGATTACAGAACCGACCAGAGGTGATTAGAACCGTCTTCCTGCCTCGGTGTTCCAAATAAAAGCTTCCCCGGGCAGCTTTGGTTTCCTCTGGCGTTGTGGGCGGAGCACCACTGGAACGACAGTGGGCTGAGGGGGTGTGGTTCCCACGTGAAAAAGCAAATAAAACAGCGTCCCGGCACAGATCCGTTTCCATCACACGGAGAACGTTTCGGAAGCAGGAGAGCTTTAGAGTTTAGAAACACACAACAGGTCCCGCCACGCCAAGAACAACGTCAGGGCGGGAAAACATCAGCAATGACCCTTAGAGAAGCAGCTGCTGCTGAACCATCAACCTGGGAAGGGGTCAAAGGTCATTTCCAGACTATCTGGAGCCCGTTGTTCTACGGAGAGGGAGATTATTCGTGAGTGGAAACGTTTAAGACAGCTGGAAATTTTCCCAGGAGTGGCAGCAAGTTCACCCCGAAGGTCAGACCGTGCAGTGCTCATTCTCTACAGGGCTCAGTCAACAGGTTAAAGGTCAAAGGTCACGACAGGACAATCAGAAAGACACTGAACGAGTGCGGGTTGTTTGGAAGGTCTGAAAAAAAAAAAAGGTCTGGAAGGTTTCAACCGCCTCATACCGACTGTTCAGGACTTCATGGATACTTCCGAGCGCAGACAGTGGCAGCAGCAGCTAACTGTAGCACTTCCTGTGCAGCGTGGGGCACTTCCTGCAGGAATGTCATAACAATTCCGCAAAAAATAACGACTTAACACGAAACCAAAGCTCTACAGAACAGTGTTTGTGTGAAATCCTGGAGCTCAAACTACAGTTCAAAGGTCGTTTAAAGAGCCATCTACAACAGGTAAAATAGTGACCGCTCGCCCCGCCTTACAATGATCTCTCTGGAGCACGCCGCTCCAGAGAGGCGTTACCTCGGTGACGATGTTGTTCTTCAGCCCCTCGGTGACGTTGTAGTCCCACCCGGACTCGCAGTCCACCACGCTCAGATGGCTGCTGTTGGAGTACTGCTTACACTGGGACAGGCCCCCGGGGTCCCCGGGTCGCTCCCCCTTCTCCCAGGGCAGCGTGGCGTTCAGGGCCTCCGGCGCCGGCAGGGGGTCGGGCAGGTGGCAGCGGTGGCGGGGGGACAGGGTGATGAGGGGGTCGGAGGACAGCAGGAAGGCCAGGAAGAGGTTCGGCAGGATGGAGAGCGCGATCAGGACCCTCTGCTTCTTCCTGCCCAGGGCCAGGACCATCACCTCCCCCGTGGGGGGCAGCGAGGGCGGGGCCGGGAGGGACGACGAGGACGGCGCCGGGGACGACGGCATGGGGGACGAGGGCAGGGACGGAGGAGGAGCGGGACACGGGGACGGGGAGACCAGAGGCGGGGAGTCCGGGGATGTCATCCCTCACACCTGGGGGGGCGGCAGTTACAGTAGGGGTGGAGGCGAGGGAGAACTCTGCAGGAGGAGAATCACACAGAAGGAGTCAGGAATGCATATCGCCCGCCACGTTGGGTCCAACTCTCAGCTACTACCACACCACACTCGGTTAGCTGTGGCGGCCATCTTGAATTGGACTGACTCTAAAAGCGAATAGAGGCCAAAACTGTGATTGTTTCCTGAAAGTTTCCACCCAGTTTGTGAGATATTTTGCTAACAGAGTAATGAATCCAGCTCAGGTTCGGGCCTACAGGTGTTTGTTTTTGTTTATAACCCAGGCAGGCGGGCGATAGTGTTTTTCCCCTCTAACACAGGAGCCAAGGGCAGAAAAAGAAACCCCACAGCCTTACATAAGAACTGCTTTTGGAAAAAACATGAGGACGTGGAGGGAATTAAACCCCCAGCCGGGCCTCGGAGGGACCCCTGAGGGCCGAGGGGACCGGGGGAGGAGACACCTGCCCCGGTCAGCTGTTCCTCCAGACCCCCGGCGTCCGAACCGACACTTACCCCGAATAAAACGTCGTCACCCGCGTTCCTCAGCTCGGTCGGTGAGCAGACATGTCTGTCCAGAGGAGGAGCTGCAGTCTGTCTCTGTCTCAGGGTGTCCTCTCAGTCCAACATGTGATGCTGCCCGCCGGGGGGAGATGCAGCCGCCGGGCTCTTATCCTACCGACCGTCTCCGGTTCTCGATGCTTCGCCGTTCAGGACAAGTTTCTGGCCGACGACATGACGCGAAAATAAATAAAAAAGTGGCCCGTGACGGGGTTCGACATCACCTTAAAGGGGAAGGCGTCGCGGCGGACAAAGAGCTGCCCGTTTAAAGGGAGCAGCCCCACCGGCGGCGGGCGGAAACGCTTCGGGAAAGATCGGCGCCGTCCGTCGACATGACGTCACCTTCGAAACGCCGCTGTCGAAGATCGTTTATAAGGAAGCAGTGACGCACTCCGCGATAAATTCAACCATCGTTCAAACAAAGGCTATTCATTGTTTTGTTTTGTTTTAGTTTTTGCAGTTTAATTACTTTTCCTTTTTTAGCCATTCATATATAAAAAGTTTTAGCTCATTTGGGAAATGGTGCTATGATTAATATACACATATTTTACTTTAAACTTCTAAAATATTAAACTTATCTAGCTAAACTTATCTTATCTTCTCAATATTAGCAAACAAAATGTCTCTAACTCAGTCAGTTTTACAGATATTAACTTTAAATGTGGTGTGGTAGTAGATGAGAGTCCCCTTTAACGCATACTTTGAGCACTAACAGTTTGCACATGATCTTTATTCCCAAATGGACGGCTGATATGTATTCTTTCAGGTTAGTTCAGAGCAAATTCAACAACAATTACTGTAATATTTAAAGAAGCTGGAAATCACAACTTTAACTACATTAAATAAAATCAAAGTAGTTCATGAGGTAACAGAAAAACGTTTCTTTATTAGTAAAACCACTAAAAACGCTGCAGTTTCTGCTGTATTTTTAGCGGTGGTGCACAGATTCAGTGTCAGAGTGAGACCTCTGTCTCTGTACGATCTCTGCTCCCCTTCATGTTTGCCGCATGATGGAGCCATAAATCAGGTAACAGGACAGGTGCGCTGGAGCTCCTCCCTTCGGTCCGCGGAAACAAGGAGAGGAGCGTTGGGACCCGGAAGGGTCCGCAGGTGGTTTTAGAAGCTAAAACTGAATCGTTAAAGCTGGAGCTAAAAGCAGCAAAATGCTACATAAAAGCTAAAAGTAAGAAAAGTCTTGTGCAAAGCAGGAAAAAAGCTTAAAGTAGCAAGAGGCTATCTAAAAGCTAATAAAAGGCTAACTAAAAGTTGCAAGTAGAAAAAGACTGGCTAAAAGTAGCAAAATGCTGGCTAAATGCTAAAAGTTGCAAAAGACTACAAGAAGCTAAAAGAGCAAAAGGCCTGCTAAAAGCAGGAAAAAAGCTAAAACTAGCAAGAGGCTATATAAAAGCTAATAGTTGCAAAAGACTAGCAAGAAGCTAAATGTAGCAGAAGGTTGGCCAAAAGCTAAAAATGGCAAAAGGCTGTCTGAAAGCTAATTGTTGCAAAAGGCTAGGAAGAAGCTTAACGCAGCAAAAAGCTAACTAAAAGTTGTAAGTAGAAAAAGATTGGCTAAAAGTAGCAAAATGCTGGCTAAATGCTAAAAGTTGCAAAAGACTAGCAAGAAGCTTAAAGAGCAAAAGGCTAAAAGCTAAAAATGGCAAAACTTTTGTGCAAAGCAGGAAAAAAGCTAAAACTAGCAAG
Source organism: Kryptolebias marmoratus (assembly GCF_001649575.2). Classification (NCBI taxonomy): domain Eukaryota; kingdom Metazoa; phylum Chordata; class Actinopteri; order Cyprinodontiformes; family Rivulidae; genus Kryptolebias; species Kryptolebias marmoratus. The sequence goes on along the minus strand of NC_051450.1, from coordinate 21,130,086 downwards.
AGGCTGAAAGTTAAATGTTGCAAAAGGCTAGGAAGAAGCTAAAAGTGGTAAAAGTCTTAAGCTTAGTGTTCAGTTATTGTTGTCTTTAGCTGTTTTCTGTCTTCATGTTGGTTTTCGGCTCCTGAAGGAGGACTGGGATCCGTGTTCGGCTGACAGGCGAGGAAACGCCGTCGTCCTTTCATTGATCCGAAGCCCCGAGCCGTGCGTCAGAGAGCGGCGGCGGGTACGGCTGGGCTGTGGTGGAAGGCGTTCGGCTGATGTTGAGCAACTCGGCGAGGACTGGGTGAAACTCGAGCTTTCCTCACTCTGCGGACATGTTGCAGCCCCAGGACCACAGATTGCTCCACACGAAGCTGCGGGACATTTCAACAGACGTCCCCACACGAGAAAAAAAAAAAAAAAAAAACACTTTTAGCTGCCTCTAAAGGTCAGGGTTAAAACAAACAGCTGCTGTTACACTATCGCCCACGCTTCGTGGAAAACAAGGTGTGACGTAAAAATCTAAAGCTTAACATAAACGGGAGGTTTTACTGGAAAAAAGAGCTTTATTTTTTTATTTTAGTTGTAACTGCATGTTTGTTCTCAGTGTCGCCCGCTTCTGGAAGGGCAATCATGTTTTTGCCCACATCTGTTCGCCTGTTAGCGAAATATCTCACGACCTGCTGGACGGATTTACATGAAACTTTCAGGACTACAGCTGAATACCTTTTTAAAGCCAACCCAATTCAAGATGGCCGCCACAGCCGACTTGACGTGGCCACAGTTTGGTGAATTTGACAGACATTGAGCTGGAATCCGGTGTGGTAGTAGCTGAGAGTAACTCACAACACATACTTTAAGCTCAACCCTGCTTGTCTGTTAGCAAAATATCTCACGAACCACAGCGTGGATTCCAATGAAACCTTTAGGATCTGATCGTCGGACGTGTGCCCTCGAGTCAACCCGATTCAAGATGGCCGCCACAGCTAATCAGCCGTAGCAGGAAGGCCTTCCTGTAAAGGTGCTTTCAGTTGCTGTGTGACGTAATTAAATAAAGATTCTGCTGCAGATTTACATACTCAGGAAACTGAATAATGTTTGAGTAAATAAGGAGAGGCCGAGGTGTCTGTCGCCTCCTCCTCCTCCTCCTTCATCGCCATCACAGCCACAGGAAGGCCCTGGCAGATATTATCTCTGCGCTCCTCATCTTCGTCCTCCGCTGTGTCGAAATCTCGCCCATCCCGCAAAGGGAAACCGCGGGGGAGCAACGGCCGCGGTCCGTTTCTGTGGGTTAGGGTACTGATGGTAAGCAGGGTGGCGGGTGACGAGAATCGATAAAAAACGGTGTCACATAATGTCCTGTTGTGTGGCAATTATGTTCCTTAAAACCCCCTCTGTCGAGTCTCGGCCACTCGTCCTGAACATTAACTTACAGGCTTTTAATGATTTGTTCTTTTCCCCCTTATGTGATTTTTAAAAACAGGAATCTGTGTACAAGTTCGAGTTTATTGTGTTTTTCCTCTAAATTATTCATAAAAACTCAAATATATCCACTCGTGGTGTTAAAATGATCCCTCTAAAGTACCAAATAATCGTCCTAATCCACCTTTAAACCAAAGTTTTCTAACAGGTGAGTCTAAAAATTCATCTTTTCTTTAACAACCCTCATAATTTCCTTTGAAATATGACCATTTTGCTGCTTTAGTGCTGGGAAATCCCCTCGTATAACGTTTGGCGTCATTGTGAAGCCCGGAAACAGACCGGTTGGTTTAGTTGCGGTTTCTATTTGTGAAGATAAAACACGTTATTGGCAGAAATGATCACAAATACAAACATGGAGAGTAGAGCGAGTAAAGATGGCAGCGGAGTGAAGAAATGTGCTTTAAATCTATAGTAGCAGAGCTAAAGGATAGCACAGGAAACCCAACCGTAACTATAGGATTTATCAAAAAATAAAGTTTTAAGCCTGGTTTTAAAAGTAGACAAGGTGTCCGCCTCACAGACACAAGAGGAGCCTGATGACTGAAAACTCCGCCCCTCATTTTGGAAACTCTAGGAACCACAAGTAAACCTTCATTCTGAGAGCGGAATATATAAATATATACATATATATACTCAGTTTGTATGTGTAATGTGGGAAAATCCACAACAATTTCTCACTTCTGCACTCGGTTCTTGTAAAAAAGATTCAAATCAATCAATAAAAGCCCCCAAATTAAAAGAAGTCTTTTATTTTGGAGAATTTTAGCCTTTTATCCAATAAAATAAAATTACAAACCACATTTCGCAGCATTTAAAGGTGAAATATTTCTCCTAAACAGTCTGTATGCTGTTTACATACGGTGACAAATCACGTAATAATGGAGAGAGACACTTAGATTTCATTACCTCCACTACTAACCACAGGTTGTTGTGCAACTCGGTTGGGCAACAGGAGTTGCAGTAAGCCCTGACAAGGACAACAAATGGCAGGTAGATGATTAAGCAATGGTTAAAAACGAAAAAAAGGGTCAGATAAAAGAGTCTGAGGGCTTCCAGCTCAGATCCGAAGCTCTAATCAGTGGTTTTTATTTGTTAGGTCGATACAAACGCTTTAATTTGACAGGAAGGACTTCTTTTTATTTTGAAACGTGACGTCACACGACTCCTGGTTGTGTTTTCTGTGGGGATAAAGATTCTCCTTTATGTTGATTTTAGGTTTATTACCTAAAAAAATATAAAACCGAAGGTAAAAGATGCTGTTAAATCTAAAATCTTTACATTTTTTTGTTTTGAAACCGGAGTTTCAGCCTTTTTTTGGTCAAGTTGAGAAACGTCCGACGGTTTCCGCTCGGAGGTCAGTCTCAGCTACTACCACACCGGATTTCAGCTCAGTGTCTGCCGAACCGGCCGAGCTGTGGCGGCCATCTTGAATCCGCATGTGAATCTGTTCGTGTGCCGATTGAGTTAAAGTTCATCCAGGGGTTCGGGAGATATTTTGCTAACAGGCACAAATAGTGATCAGCTAAAAGATGCGTTGAAGACGACTCTCGGCTACTAACGTTTTTTGTGTTTTTGGCTGTGGCGGCCATCTTGAATCGTGTTGCCTCAAAGGGTTAGTGGGTTGTAGACGGACCTGAGAGTCGCTGAGAGTTTCGTTAGGATCCGCTAATTGGTTCGTTGGATATTTTGCTAACAGACGCAGGTGATTACATCGCGGCCCTCTGCAGCAGATGGTAATTAAGATGTCCCCCTGTCCTCAGTGGCGGCTCAGATAACCGCAGCTTGGTTCTGCTTTTCGACCTGTTGCAAAACACGACAACCAACAACCTCCAGTTCCACTTCGCTGATCTTCCTCAATCCGAGCGCCGACGAGCGCCCGAGTCCCCCCTGCTTCCTGCAGCCAGGTGAGCCTCAGACGGCAGGCTCGTCGGGCCCCTGCAGGTGCCGCTGCGACAGGACGTGTCTCAGGGTGTCCAGCTCCTGGCTCAGCTGTCTGACCTTCAGCTGCAGCTTCTGGTTCTCCTCCTGCAGCTGCATGGCCCTCTGCTGGGTCAGCAGGACCCGCCGGCGGGCCTTGTCCCGGCTCTTCCTCACCGCGATGTTGTTCCTCTCCCGTCTCAGGCGGTACTCGGCGCTGTCCTTGCTGATCACCCTTTTGTTGACCAGGGCCCGGAGGGACGGCAGCAGGAAGGGGGAGAAGTCCTGCCGTCAGAGGAGACGCTCAGTTTGGCAACAGGACAGAACAGGAAGTGGACGATTGGTCTCGCTTTTCGGACTCGGTGTCTCACCTGCTGGGTGCCGCTCTGATGGTGGTTCGAGTCTCCGGAGCCGGACATGTTGCCGAGGCAGGATGCCGTGTAGGACAGGTACGGCAGCCCCATCATCTGCTCCCTGTCCTCAGCGCCCCCCCTTATGATCCCCTGGCACTGGCTGTAGGACATCATGTCCATCGGGGACATCTGGCTGGTTGGGGCCACCTGGTTGGACGAGCTCAGAACCTGACCGTGGGCCGGACCCGGGTACGAGCCCCCCCACTCCTGGATGACAGAGGACACCCTGGAATCAGACATCTGGGACGGGGGGACAGGGGGACAGGGGGACAGGACTGAGTTAATCATGAAACACAAAAAGAAAGATTACAGCTCTGTTCTCGCTGTCTTTATTTTAGATTAGAGGCAACAAATAAAATAAAATAAAATAAAATAAAATAAAATAAAATAAAATAAAATAAAATAAAATAAAATAAAATAAAATAAAATAAAATTGAGCGAAAAGATGCTCAAATAAAAATAAAAAACAATTAAAAATACTAAAATATAAAAACAATAAAGTGAAACAACGTGGAGCAAACCTTCACGGTTAGTTTTTTAAATAAAGTTAAAATAAAAAATAAAAAAGCAAATTTATTTTAATTTTTAAATTTTTTTTATCAGTGAAACGACACAAACTGGAGCAAATATTCAAGTTTATTAATTTTTATTGTTTTATTTATAAAACAAACTTTAAATAAGACATGAATCGACTTGTTTAAATAAAGTTAATTACATAAAGAAAACTTAATTAAAGACATTTCTTTAATTTTTAATTTAAATGCAGAATTGATAAAGTTACACACAAGGAAGTAAACTTTTAGGGTTATATTTTATTAAATAAATTATTTTAATTCACCAAAACCTATAAAACTAACTAATAAACAAACAAATAAATCAAATGTTCTTTAAAGAGTACATTTCTCTGTTTTTTAATTTATTTTAAAATCTAGAATTAATAAATTTACACACAGCAACAAACATTCAGCGATAGTTTTGGTTAAATTAACTAACCAGCTCATTAACTAACCTAATAACTCATTAAATAAATTAAAAAACTACCAAAAAGGGTCAAATATTTAATTTCTCTTTCTCTTTTAAAGCTAAAAGCAATAAAATGACACAAAGAGGAGAAAGAATTAAGGAATATAGTTTTGTTTAAATAACTAACTAAAATTACTTTTAAAAAAGTGAGTTTTAATAGTTTAAAAATATGGGAGTAAATATTTAGGAAGATAATTTACTGAAATAAGAAAACAAATAAATTATTATTAATAATAAAAATAAACATTTACCATAAAACTAGTTTTTCTTCCTGTTTTTTTTTCAGAAAACACATTTTTCTGTCTTTATATTTGAAAAATAAAATATTAAAACGATAATTAGACAAATGGGAACAAACCTTCAATGAAAGATATTTACTAAATAAGGCAAAAAGTGACAAAAATCTGTTTTTTAAAGTAAATTTCAAAGAAAACGTGTGTTTTTAGTGCGTCTGAAAGGCAAATTTTACAACAAATTAAAGCTTGTCGTGTTTAAAAGTTCCTTCAACATTAATTTTCTGAGTCTGAGTTGAATTTGAACCGTCTTGCAGGTTTTTTGTTTTCAGAAGTTCAGTTTTGCTCATATTTCAGTGTTTAAATTTAAATAATCTTTAAAGTTAAAGTCTGACTTACCTCGACTCTTCAGCTCAGAGGTCTGAGTGGAAATGATGTGAAAGGCAGGTACCCCAGTGATTATCACACCATCACTTCCCCTCTGACACACACACACACACACACACACGCACACACACACTCAGAGGACATCTGTCCTTTTTAGGAAAACACACTGACTTCCATTCTGTCTCTTTAAAAACTGAAGGTTAATTCTCTTTAGAAAATATTAAAATTAATAACAACAAATAAACAAACTCTCCTTCGTTTTATACATCAGTTTTTAACTCTTTCTAAGTTTGTTTTAGGTCTTTTTTGTTTACTTTTTGTCGGAACAGTTTCATCTTTTCAGTTTCAGCTTCGAGTTTTTCCTTTCTGTCTCCTCGCGGCTTCCGTAGAATCTAATGAAATCTGATGAAATCAAAATGGCGGACCCGGTGGACAGCGTGAGTCAAAACAGGCTAATTATTAACAACTAAGGCATCTATTTTCTTCTTCTTACGTCGCTTTTTCACACATTTAAGACTTTTAATGTTTATACCGAAACATTTATTAGTAAAATAATAAAAATGAGCCGCTTTGTTTTTGTTTTTAGTTGTTTTTTTTAACCGGGTTAGCTAAGATGCTGCAGCGAACGTGTTTCTCTTTAGCTGAGTTTAAGTTTAAAGAGTGTTTACAGGCTGAAGTTTGATCTTTTTATTTGAATTTCTTACAGGATTTAATCGAGAGAGATTTGCCTAAAGCTGTTCAGCTGCTGAATAATCTCACAGAGCAGGTAAACTAACAACAAGGTGCTTTTACTTTGAAATGATAACCCTCTTCCTCCCATCTTTACTGGTTTAAACTTGTTTATTTATGCTTCTATTACTAAAAAAACAGATCTAAATAATTAAGTTAAGTTACATTTCACTTTAAAGCTTCATAAAATTTAAATAAAGTACAGAAATATCATGTAATGTTTATATTTATGATCACATTGGGAAATTTAATTTAACTTTTCTTTTAACAATTTAATGCTTTACATTTAAAGAAAGTTCTCATTTCTGTATATAAGTGTGGGATTTTTGTAAATATGCTCTCTAACAAACATGATAATAACATAAACTGTTTAATTCCTGATGTATTTTTGGATTCTTGGGTTCAATGAAGATAAAAATGTCTAAATGTTTTTAATTTAGGTCGCTTCAGTTACGAGTCATGTCCGTGAGCTGCTGGCTAAAGTCAAAGACGGTGCGTTCAAGACATCGAAAGTGAGTAAAAGTGTCGTCTGTTAGCAAAATATCTCTTGACCCACAGGGGTCCTGATCCAAACCGTCTGACTGGAGGTGAGGGTTGGAGCGTAGACGGAGCAGGAAGTCTAGAGTTTTACCTTTCGACTCGACTCTTTCTTCACAACCGATCGAAGCGACTGAAGACGAGGCTCCGCTCCGTCCTCTCATCACTCAGGAACAACCTGAACCCAAAGAGGGAAACTGTTCCCAGTTAAAGCTTAATTTTTATTGTTTTCATGGTTTAAAACTAAAAAGTGAGACATTTCTAAATGAAAACGTGTTCAAGATGGTGCTACTTAAACCATCGGTTTATCAAAGTGTTCAGCTGATGTTTTGCAGATTTTAGCGCTAACAGAACCGGGCCTTGTGTTCTTCAGGGCTTGTCCTTCCTGGACCTCCGGTACCACCTGCTGCTCTTCTACCTGCAGGACCTCACGCACCTGATCAGCATCAAGACCAGAGGGGGCCGGATACGAGAGAGCGCCGCCCTGACCCGAGTGGTCACCGTCAGAACCGTAAGAACCCACCCCCCGGCTCGTTTGTCGCCTTCTGTCCGAGCTCCGTGTCGGATCTTTTTCTTTCTCTTCTTCTTAAGATCCTGGAGAAGATGCGGCCCCTCGACCACAAGCTGAAGTACCAGATCGATAAGCTGGTGCGCACGGCCGTCACCGGGACTTTAGGTGAGGCCGACCCTCTGATTGTTTAACCTCGGGAAGCTGAAGGATCCCAACATTTAGACTCTGCTTTCGTTGGTTTCAGCTGAGAACGACCCGCTGCAGCTGCGTCCGAATCCCGAGAACCTCGTCAGCAAAGTGAGTGATTTTTACCGCGGCTGTCAGCAAAATCGGTCAACTCTCTGCCTGAAAACGTTGTTTATTTATCAACCAGCTGAGTGAGTCTGAGTCTGAGGACGAAGCAGGAAGGAAGGACGCCTCCGAGAAGAAAGCAGCTCACTCTAGTGGCAAGAAATATGTACCGCCGAAGATTGCTCCGGTTCATTACGGTAAAACTCCTTTTGTTGTCCACAGAGGGAAGGGGCGGGGCTTCGGGAGGTTGAATAAGACTTTAGATCAGGGGGGTTAAACCCAGTGACGCAAGGGGCCAAAATTAAACATTTGGTCCGAGCCAAGGGCCGATCACGATCAATATTTATTAAAAATTACATAAATTAATTAGTTTTAGATGCATTATGTCAAATTCATATAGAAATATCAATGACCTTTTCCCAGTTACAGATTATACAGAATTTAGAGCAAACAGACTTTAATGAACACATCAAATAGATCAAACTTTAAAAAGCTCATCATTAGCTGTCATTTCTTACGCCTCACTCAGCTTTTAAATGAAGTTTTTAACATTAAAACAGACAAAAACCTGATCATACAGAAATTAAAACTATATATTGTTGGCTTCAAGAGAAAACTTCAGTTTTTATAAGCAAAATAAGAATCAGAGACTCGATCTGAACCAGATTAGAGGGCCGGATGAAATGTTACAGAGGGCCGGATCTGGCCCGCGGGCCTTGAGTTTGACACGTGTGCTGTAGATGGTTCGTTAGTTTGGATAAAGAGTTTGGGTTTCCTCCCCCCTCAGACGGAGATGTGACGGAGGCGGACAGGAAGAAGGCGCAGACGGAGCGCCAGCGCCGCGCGGCTCTCAGGAGTTCTGTGATCCAGGAGCTGAGACAGCAGTACAGCGACGCCCCCGAGGAGATCCGGGACCGCCGGGACTTCCAGAGCGAGTGGGAGAGCCGCGAGGAGCTCCACAGGTGAGGAGGGTGGGGTCACCGCCCGAGTCTGCTCGAGCTGGAGACGCAGCTCAGGCGGTGATTCTGGAAACGCCTTCCTGTGTCCGACAGGAAGAACTACGAGGAGTCCATGATGGTGCGTCTGAGCGACCCGAAGCGCCAGAAGAACGCCAGGAAGAGGGGCCAGATGTCCATGTCCGGCCAGCTGAGCGGCATCACCAACTTCAGTGACATCACGGCTCTGACGGGCGGCGAGGGCGGACAGGTGGGTCAGGGGCGTCCGTCCAGCCGCCATGTTGGAGGACGAACAGAAAACCCGTCGTGATCACGCAGTTTTTGACTTCAAAATCCTCAAAATGATCCGTATTTTGCTGAAATTTGTTGATTTTATCACCCGGCATCGAGCTGGTTTTAATTAAAACTGGATTTTTATTGATCTCAGATTAGAAAAAGTGAATTTTAAAATGTTTAAGTCTAATTAGGATCCGTTTCTGATTACATTTGGTGCAGGACGGGGACAACTCCCGACCGAAGAAAAAGAAGAAACTCATGAAGAAGAAAACCAAAAGAAAAGGTGAGGAAGGTTCAAACTGTCGACGTTTTGCTTTGTTGTAAGAAAACAAACAATAAAAGTTATTTTTTTCTGTTCTGCAGCTTTTAAGAAGCGCCGTTAGAGACGGAACGTGGAGCCCGGAGACGTCAGGAAACCAACCAGGAGCTTTTATTTACTGCGAGGATAAAAAAATAAAGTTTCTTCCAAACATCCTGACTTCTTAATCACCACTAGAGGGCGGCCATGTTTACTTAATTACAAAAAAACACTTTAAAGTTTTCTTATTCTGTGCCACATGTTAAACCCGGAGTGAACATCTGGACCGACAGCCAGATGTTCAGGAGCAGAAAGTTAAATTTAACTTTAAAGGATTAAAAACACTAAAACTGGTTGTTTTTATTAAAATTAAAAATGTGACTTTTAAAAGCATCTTTTGGGGCCATAATTACAATAATCCATGAAAGTTTCCTCAGTTTTTAAAGGACATTTATAAACTCTTATCACCAAACCAGCTAAAAGTTAAAAACTGTTTAATAATAAACATTTATATGCTTTAAAACTGGGTTAGCTTGAGTTGAAATAAGTAAAATATTAACAGTAAATCAGCTGCAGCTTTTAAAACTTTACTGAATTCATAGTTTTTATATTTCAGCTTTGTAGAAATGCAACAAATGAAACATTTTGAGTGATTTTTCTCTTTAAAAAACAATTTTTTTTAGTTTTTCTACTGATCACTTGACTAGAGGAACCTCAAGTCTGAAAATAAAAGCTGCTGAAAGTTGCTAAATTATCTGAAATTAGGTTAAAGCTTAAAAATAAACAGGCTAAAATCAGCAAAATGTTAACTAAAAACATAAAAGCTAAGCTAAAACAAAGCAAAAGGCTAATTGTAGCAAAACTTTAGCTAAAAAGAGCAGAAAGGTATAAAAACCGTGGCTAAAAGGAGGAAAATGTTAGCTAAAGAAAGCACCAAAACACGAGCTTAAAGCTAAATGTAGCATAAAACTGAAATCTACAGAAGTTTTAAAGGAATTTAACGGATCTAAATGGAAAAATAAACTATTTAAAAGGTATAAATTTAAACCACCCATCTATAGATAGAAGCTAAATCAGCGTAAATAATATAAAAAAAAACTCTACAAGTTTGTCATTTTTACACAATGTCTTTATTTTTTTTCCTTCTAATTACAGAGTCATGGGTTAAAAATAAAAAAAGCAAAACATTTTTTTTCCAAACCCACTCCCTTTTTTCAAAACGAAGGGGAAAAACTAAAAATAAAAAAAGAAAGGGTCTCCGGACGAACCCCACCACCTGACTTTCCCCGCCCTAAAACCGCTCCGGCCCACTCCGTTTTCCTTTTTCTTTCTTTTTTTTTTTTTTAAATCGGCGCCTTGAGCTCATCAGCCAAGACCGCCAGAGGAACGGGGGCACCTTAGGGTCACCCCCCCCCTCCCAGAAAATAATAAAAATTAAATTTTCAACTCTCCCCAAACCTCCTCGCCTCTGGTCCTGCCACGCGACCCCGCCTGCACCGCCCCAACTTCAGCTACTCTGGCTTCGACTGTGAGCGCAATTCATGTCGGCTGCGTGTGTGTGTGTTGGATACGTGTGTGTGTCGACAATGTGTTTCTGAAGTGTGACGATAAAGTTAAAAAATTAAGAATAAAACAAAAAAAGAAAAAGAGAGAAAGCGCCATCAGCGTTTGCTGTTGTAGTAAATGCCCCCGGCGGCGGGCCTGTGGTCGCCCTGCCCCCCTCCCCCGCCCCCCCACACCGACAAAATGGGGTGAGTGTGCATAGCGGGAGCGGAGAGGGACAGGGACGCTGCGGAGACAGTGGGCGGAGCCGGCGCCACCTGGGGAGGGGTCGTCAGCCTCCACTGGTCCTGAAACCTGAAACGACAAGAAG
>NC_051450.1:21076081-21118427 GCF_001649575.2 Kryptolebias marmoratus | reverse complement strand
GAAAGAGGGTGGACTCTGTGTGTGTGTGTTTATTTTTAATGAAAGAGATGGTAGGAGGGTTGATAGTAAAGGAGTACTGGGGGGAGGGGGAGGAGGGTGTTTAGTAAGGGGAATACCACGATGTTGTTCGCCCTCGGCCCCTGGAAAAGAGAGAGAAAAAGAGGGTGAGTTTTTTTTCTGTTTGGCTTTTTTTTTAAAAAAAAAAAGACCAATTTCCTGGTGTGATAATATATATATTGAGGGTAATTTTAGTCCTAAACTTAATAAAAAAATAAACAGTGTTTAGTATGTTCACAAATGATTTGGAGACGGTCGACAGGAAGGACTACAGTGGTGAAAAAACAGCTGAAAGCAGCTTTTTAAGAGGAGGGAAAAAGTGTTTAATTTGCAGAATCAGTGTGTGGGGGTGTGAGGGGGGGACAGCCAAGGCACTCTCCCTCTTTCTCTCTCTCAGCGTCTCTCTGTGAGAGACGCCTGTGGTGGGGGGTGGGGTGGTGGGGGACACCTTGAGGACAAACAGCATCACCCTCAGCGGGACACACAGACACTCGTCCGCTCATTCAGACAGCCGGAGGTTCCCGCAGTCAAAAACAAAACAACGGTGGCGATGAGACAATCAGGAAGTGGAAACAAAAAGAAGAAGAAGAAGATGGAGGAGGAGGAGTCCAGCCCTCGCCTTGATGCGTGATGGGCGAGCGGCGGTCCATGCAGAACAGGAAGCAGGCACAAGAATCAGAACCTCGGCGCCAAACTTGGGAAGATAAAAGACATTCAGGAGTTACAGAAGAAACCTTGCCTGTGGATCGCTGCCGCCTTAAAACGATGGGACTCGAACGTTTGACCAAGTTTACTGCGACCCGCCTCGCCCTGGTCGTCGCAGCGAGGACACAAGAATACAGCCGTGTAGACAGCGGGGCCACAACAAAATATTTACGTTTTCTCGCAACTTTGCGTCTCTAACAGTCACCCGACCGGTCCGTCTTTACGCTGCCTCTGGTCGTTCGTAAATTACAGCCAGACGTGAGCTTTCAGAAATGAAGAGAGACCAGAGGAACCGAAAGAGGAGTGGCGCAGAATGCTTCGCGGCACAAAAGGAGCGCCAGGCTTCGACTGTCGGTTCCTGAACTACAGAAACCGAACCGAGGAAGACGGGTTCTGGACGCCGGCGACGACTTTACTAGAACACGGGTGCGAGGCATGGATGAAGTTTAACGCCACGCAGCGAGAAACCTGCTGGGTATTTTTGCGTCAGTTCGTTTAAACGTTTATATTTCCACTAATTTCACATTAAATGGTTACGGTGACAGAATACTGTGATTTTTTGACAGGAAGTTGGGATTAAATACCAGATTAATGTAAACAAACAGCGCCTGTTATAAAGTAGTCTCGTATAAACCCTAATAACTTTGTTTTAAGACGGCACAAATCCACTTTGGTCTCAGTTCCACTCTTTAATATTGTTAACGGAACAGGAAGCAGTTAAATCTGAACTTCCTGTGCAATCAGGCAAATCAAACAGCTCCCTCCCTGCAGCCGACAGCCGCGGAGGACTTCCCAAGTTTGTTGCACAAGTCGAGGCGCCCGTGAGGTTCTGATCTCAGCCCGGTTTCTGTTGACGTGGCAACCAGACAGCTCCTCGGCAGGAAGTTAGAGACAAGTTCAAGCAGAAAGATATGTGGCTGTTAGCAGCAGATGGGACATTTTACTGGATTAATGTGCCCCGTCCTGCAGTATGGAGGGACGGGGACGGGGTGAGGGTTCGTTGGAATGTAAGGGACACAGACACTTTCTCACACTTTAAAATAAAAAATGGAGATGAAACCCCTTTTTTATGCCTATATGTAAAACGTTTGGCACAAATGGAAAAGCAAAAAGGAAGGAACTAAAACTGACAGTGAGATGGTGGCAAACTCCCCGATTCCCACTTCCCTTTAACATTTTCTTTCTGCAGGCGGCGAGTCAAACTGTACTCGTCTCAAGTTTAAATAAAAATCACAAAAGCAAGGTGTTAAATCGCACAAACTACACATTTTATTTCAAACACTCCTTGTTGCTACAACAGAAACTGGGAGACAGAAACTACCAAATTATCTGCATGTGGAGTCAGAGGAAAGCCAGAATCCTGATGAAATAAAATCAAATAAATGAGCTTTTTTTTACGTTTCTACACACATGATACAAGGTACAGCAGAATGGTGCCAAAATAAATAAAAGGGTTCTTGTAGAAGGGTCTCTCAGGTTGAACCGACCCAAACGTCCCACAGCTGGACGGGACTTTAACCCAGACTGAAACATCTGTATGACCTCAGCGGCAGCACCGGGGTGGAACGGTTCGATTCTCCTCCAACGAGACTTCTTTTCTAATCTCAGGTCACGTAAAGGTTTGCTTCTCTGCGGCGCAGCTACTATTAATTTAATTTAATTATTCGGATATTTAACAGTTAATAAAAAAGGACATACAGTGAGCTGGTTGTCGTTGCTTCATTTTACTAATTAAATTCACACAAAGTGCGATTTCTCTTTAAAATAAGTCGATTAAAACCAGTCCAGCTCTGATATAAACACCCAGAAGTGGCTGAAATTTGGCTGAAAATGTTAGCTTTGTTGTGGTTAATATAAAAAAGGAAAATGGCTCCTAATGCCAGCCCTTCGTAAAGTTAAAAACACTCCATTTCATTGTTATTACATCAAACATTATATAAAATAACGCAGGAGATCGGCACGATGGCAACGGATTTGTAGACGTAACGTTCCTGAATAAGGTTGGTTTGTAAATACATTTAATTATTATGTTTTTCTTAAAAGAAAGAGTTTAATTAGGATGAGTTATTTGGGTTACGTTAATAGGTAAGTTAATTTGGGATTAAACCGGAGCTCATCCCGCCTCCCGTTCTAAGAAAGTGTCATTTAAAGGAACTATGAATAAACCGGCTCGGCGCTCGTCTCATCTGTGGACAGCAGTTTTCCGTCCCGGGCCGCCTCCGTTCGGGACAAACAATGAGCGGGATGCGGCGCATGCAGGTGACGCGTTCTCCCCGGGCTCTGAGGGTTAGGACGCCATCGGCGACAGCTCACCTGAAGGCCCGCCCTCTGCCCCCACGGGGTGCCGTGTAGCCGCTGTAGTAGCGTGCTCGCGAGGAGAAGTTTCCTCCCCGTGATCGGAACCGACCCCGTGGAAACCCGCGATCTGTGGTGCTGATGCCCGGTCTGTTTGTTCTCTTGGCGCCCACCTGAGGACAGGAGACGGGTTAGAGGACAAAACTCACCTGACGGGCCGGACACAGGTACCGTTATCATGATAAACATCTTTTTATTGAAACTAGGAAGTACTAAAACAAGCAACTACAGAGGTTTACTGGACACGTTTATGAAAGTGTTAAAAACCTTTTTAACCTGGATTTTAACCATTCGAACATTTAGTTTTCACTTTTTTATTCTTTCTGTACAATTTTTGTTGTTAATTAATCCTCAAAGCACCTTAAAATGAACACAAAGAGCCCTAAATTTTATCTTTCCTACATTTTTATACTTTTTATATAATAAAATCCAGATTTGTTTTGCTTTGGGCAAAACAAAATATGCAATAATTTCCTAAAATAAGGTACAAAGTGGAATATTTTGACTTGGTTAATGTTTGATAACATTTATTTTGATGCATTATTATTAATTCTAAGATTCAAACTTTGATAAAAGTGTAATAAAATTTAATGTTTTTTTAACTGCATCAAATATCTTAAACAACCTCCAATCCTGGGGATTAATTTTCATTTTGAAGCCTTTTCAACATGAATGTGCTGCTCAGCCTTCTGCATGTTATCTGAAGGGCCCCTGGCTCCTCCTCCTCTTCCTGATCCCGGACCGGGTCTTGGACTTGCAGAACCAGGCCGGCTGCGGACGGTCCTTTGGGGACACGTGTCCCCTGCTCCAAGAGGAGGAGCCCTCGGTGTGGTGGAGCAGAGACATGGTCCTCCGGTGAGAAGCCTGAAGGCACCTTGTCTGCAGACAGCAGGAGCAGCTGCCACAAACCGAAACTGAAACGCCCCATTTCACTGTCCCCGTGCTCTGTCTCACTACCTCTGTCTCACTGTCCACATGCTCTGTCTCACTGTCCCTGTGCCCTCAGACAGGATCTCCTCCCGTGGACGTCCATGCAGGATGTCCTCAGATCCTGGCAGGTGTGAAGTCAGAGCCCCCGGGGTCAAAGGTGGGAGGGCTAAAACAAAATGGCGGGGCTTCTTCTTCTTGTGCGTCTCTGGTTTCTGTTCAGAGCAGAGAACTGTCCTCCAACACGTCACGCCGTGCGTTCAATGGCAGAGACGAGTGTCCCCATTGATGACCAGGGAACCGGACCTCCACTGAAACTTTATGTGATGAAGCTCTGCTGCCTGGGGGGTCAGAGGGGGGACCGTCCCACCTAAAACCTGCCTCTCATTATTTTAAACTAATTTTAAAAGCATTATTTTAAGTCAGGATGACACTACTGCTTTGTGCAGAATTATTCTATCCACCTGGAATTTAAAACAAATCCTGGGCGAATTTTACACGATTTGTCTTTAAACTGACTAATTTATTGAGAATAAAAAAAATGATATATAAGCAGAATTTGCAGGTTTGGTGCCCTGAGGTCTGCCGAACACAAGCAGCTGATTTTATTTGTTTAATCTCGTTTCTGCCTCCCATTAAGAAACGGCTCATTGTTTTTTTATTTTTCTGGAAACAAAGACGTTCTTGTTGCCGCTACGAGCTCTTAATGTGAAAAACAACCATCTAAACTCCTCTCAGAGATCTGGAAGCTGAAGATTTCTTACCTTAATCTGTCTTCCCCTGAACAGGGATTCATCCAGAGCCATGGCCGTTCGAACAGACTCTTTGTCTGCGAACTCAATATAAGCAAACCTGCAGGAAAAATAAATAAAAAGGTGTTTTTCAGCAACAGGAAGTCATGTTTTTAATTCTACATGAACGATTTGAAGCATTTTTCTTAATGTTTGACTCTTTGCCCAGCTCAGCTACAATCATTTAGTCTTTTTTAAAAATTTCTTCGGTAAATAAAAACCATAAAAGCGTTAATTACCCTTTGGGATGCCCCGTGTATTTGTCACACAAGATGGTGACTCTGTTTACTGAACCGCAGCCATGAAAGTGAGCCTCCAGCTCCTCCGCCGTGGCGCCGTAGTCCACCTGACGGGAAAAATAAACTTTAAAAAAAAGGTACAAACAGAAAATAACAATAAACGTGGATGAACACGGCGTCTCGAAGTCGGAATTAACTGAGAACGTGTGAAAAAAGTGGATCTGAGGAGTCAAATTAAACTTTATTTATAAAGCACCTTTCATACGAAGTGCAAAAAACAAAGATAGGTATTAAAAATGTAAAATATTATACAAATATGGACCCTAAAATCTAAAGAACAGTAAAACCTGAGAAATTTAAATAAATGGAAACGAATGATACTAGAAGTTTATTAAAACTAGACTCTGCCTATAATAAATCACCTCATTAAGGGTGAAACAGAAACCAAACGCTGCACTTTGGACTCATTTACATTTTATTTAGAAACCAAAATCAAAAATGAAGCTATAAGGGGACATTAAAATATATATTTGCTCACTTTAAAAGTCCTGAACTGAATAAAAAAACTAATTCTAACTTCTTTGAATCGTTTTACTTCGGCCGTATTGTTGATTTTATTTCCCTTTGCCCCAAATAATTTCCCTTTGCGCCATGTTTTTTACTCACATTTCCGACATAAATAGATCTGCCATCTGCTTCCATCTTCTCCTCGATGGACATGATGACCGGACCAACTGGAACGGGACACACAGAAAAGATGGTTTCTCGTACACCCTTTAAATTGTACTCAACAAACAGGTTTGGAGACGTTTTTTTTAAAGGGACAATTTTCTGTCCTGAAAACAGCGGCTGTTGAGAGTAGTGGTCTCTGTATGGGTTGGTTTTCTGTAATCTTCTCGGTTTTGTTACCTCGGAGGAATTCAGAATCCATGGCTTCTGACTGTAATAACGGTCTTAACGTTTAAAGAAACCATCCCACTCTAAATGACTCTCTATCAAATTCAACAAGTCCCTCCGTTGTCCTTTTCCTTACTCGATAATTTGACATTAAGATAAAAAAAACAACCCAAAAGGTACCTGGTGGGGGGCTGAGATTCATCTGTTTCTCCACCTCGTTCTGTAGCTCCTTCAGCTTCTCTGCCTCTTCCTCCATTTCTCGAACCCGGGCTTTGATTGCCTCCAGCTCCTGCGAAACAGACACCGACTTTACCAACCCTACAGGGAACTCCTAAACTATGACGATCAAAACGGAAACCGTGCTGACGAGGTCAAGGTAGTCGCCATGACCCAATGACGTTAAAGAAACGGCTCTGGCTCGGTCGGTTTTACAGATATAGAGCTAAAATTTGGTGTGGTAGCAGCTGAAAGTCCCCTCTGTTGTATATTTTGAGGGCTAAAGGGTTGAGCAAAATGGTTAAAATTTTCCTATGAGTTTTGAGGAACATGCAGGTAATAATCACCAGATTCACGCCTTTCGGGGCCAATCTGATTCAAGATGGCTGCTCTACCCGATGAACATTAGGGGACATTTAACTCTGTTAATTTAGGTGGTATCAGCAAACAATCGTCCCCAACATGTAATCCTTTATCTTTCACCATCCTATCTGTAATTTAACACTTTACTAACCTTTTAAAAGGTTTATTAATTTAAAGAGAACAACATTGTTTTAACTCAATCATTTAATTTGGGCTGGATTTAAAGCCAAGGGTTTAAAGAAGCCAAACAAAAATATCCAGGGTTTAAGTGTGATAATTTAATTTATTATTATTATTTTAAATATCCCGATCGGAGGCATGGCTGTGCCCTGAACCAGGAGCTTCTGTGGTGCACTGCAGCAGTCGGATCAGGAGCTGTGGCCACGCTGCAAGGATGTGTTGTGTCAAAGCAGAGCAAATAAAAATATAAAATAAATAAAATAAAAATATAAACCTTGGGGTGGGGTGGGGGGTGGATGCAAGGTGACACAATAATTATAAAATAAAAAAATGAACATTTATGTCAG
The DNA here is from genome assembly GCF_001649575.2 of Kryptolebias marmoratus. NCBI lineage: Eukaryota > Metazoa > Chordata > Actinopteri > Cyprinodontiformes > Rivulidae > Kryptolebias > Kryptolebias marmoratus. The sequence goes on along the minus strand of NC_051450.1, from coordinate 21,111,350 downwards.
TAAATAAGCCTCATATTAAGGTAAAACGTGCCACAGATTTGCTATTTTTGTCGCATATTCAGACCAAGGTCCTCCACTCCCCTCCTCCTCCATCCAGGATGAAGGATGCAAACCCAGCCCCTTAAATACCGCAACCCCCCTTCTTTTTCTTTTTTTTTTTCCTCCTCTCTCTGCGTTAAAACCCTCCACCACCCCTAAAATGAAAATAATAAAATTAAAACCCGCAATCCCCCCACCTGGGCACTCCCAGGGAGCGAGACATGTGGAAATAAATTTTAAAAAACGCAACGCAATGAATCAAACCGTACGATGAAGACGAACAAAAAGATGGTCAGGTGCACGGATGTTAGCCACATCCACCTCCTCTTGTTCCTTAATAATCACTCGAGGCGATGCTATTCGGTATTAAATGTAATTATGTGAATAAAAGCGATTAAACCCGCAGCTAAAATGATGCGACGCGGCGGTTTTTTTCCACCCCGAACGGTCATTTTTTTCCTCGATGCTAACCGATTAGCCGCTTTGCTAGCTCGCCGTGAGCGCACGAGCGCTCCAACTGCAGCAGCCCGATGAATGAAAGCAATTCTTTTTACAATGAGACGTTTAGTTTTATTTTACCGTTAGCGGGTCGCCTTCTTAGCGGAGTAGGCTTCCACGACGGCGGGGGCTAATGGCGGCGGCCTGTCCAGCGCTCGCCCCGACGGTCTCCCGCATCTCCGTCTCGCATTTTCCTTTTTTTTCTCCTCCTCTCTCTTCTTCTTCTTTCAACGAGGATTTTCCCCCCACCCCCAACCGCTCGCGCTGCTCTCTGGCGCAGAGAAACTGGCGTCGCTGTTGCGCCAAGATGGCCGCCGGCACCGCGCGCGACGCCACCCAAGTCTGCTGCACTGCGTGCGCCACAATGGCGGCTATTACCGAAGCGCAAACGACATGTGACCCACGATTTTATGTGGGTAAAAAACACCACAAACTAACATTCTGATACAGCTTACTGTTTAGATATAGCTGTTTTGAACATTTAACATCCATGTTAGGGTTCTTGTAACAATACACTTTACTTACCGGGTCTTCAATCGCGGCCTCTCCCTCTTCTAACCCCGGTTCTTCGTCTCCGACACCCGGGTCTTCTAGCTCGGGATGTCCGTGGTCCGAATCTAGTAGGGACTCGTCCGCCAGCCCGTTACCGAACTCCGCCATCGCTCTTATCCGACAGTACCGACGAGCCTCGTGGCTAAAGCGACGTTGCAGGCCCCTACTCTCACACACAAGGGGGGGGCGGCGAAAAGGAGGAGAAAAAAAAAAAAAAACGGCGGAAAACGCCGCTCAGTCAGTAAAGTTAAAATGGGGAATAGAACACTAGCTTCAGCTTTAGCTACAGCTCAAACAGGACAAAACGATATACAAGTGTTGTTTCACTCACTACTTAAAAAAAACTATCCCGGTAGACGATACAGAGCCGAGTTTATTCACTTAAATTTGTATATTTAAAAAAAAAAAAGACGATGACTGTACGCGAGATCGGCGGCGTCGCTTCAGTTCAGAAATGGAAGCCAGGGGGCGGAGTCGAGCGTCACTGCGGGCGTAAAACTCTCGCGCCCATTGGTCAACGGGCGACTTTAGGCCAACCTCTTCGGCGTTTGCCGCGTTCCGATTGGACAGCCGGGCAGGACTTTCCGGTTCGTGAATTGCAACGTCCGCTTTTGATTGGATGAGGTTCCCGTCAATCATTTCGCAGCCCCGGCCCATGTAAACTGGCAAATAAATTAGGATCACACCGGAGCTGCCTCCACCAATGTGACCTTATCTCTAAGGTCATTTTTACATGTCCTTTTTTAAAAAATCTATAATTATCACGACGATGAAACATTTCATGCCCTTTAAGCTTTTAAATAGAAATAAACTGAAAGACGACTTAAAAACTCTAATTTATAAAATTATAACTGATAATGTGAAGGAATGCATGTCATGTGCCAGCTTAAAAATAACCGCATGTGCAGTCTCCTGACTGTAAATGTTGTGAATGACTCTCAGCTACTATCACAACAAGTTTTAGCACGATATCTGTAAAATTGGCTGACTTATAGCCATTTTTGTGCTCTGTACTGTTAGTTGGCTGTGGCGGCCATCTTGAATCAGATTGACTCCAAATGTTAATCAGTTGTTGATGCAGATCCGGTGATTGTTTCCTGCAAGTTTCATTAAAATCTAACTTGTGGTTCATGAGATATTTTGCTAACAGACGCAGCGTTGGAGTCAGAGCTCAGACTGCACGTTGAGGACGACTCCCAGCTACTACCTCACTAAATTTTAGCTTGAATTGGAGTCAGAGTTCAAACTATGTGCTGCGGATGAGTCTCAGCTAATACCTCGCCAAATTTTAGCTTGATATCTATAAAATTGTCTGACTTATAGCTATTTTTGTTTGCCATCACCTGAATCAGTCAGATGTGATTTGTTGTCCAACTGGTTTTTATTTCTTTTTCTGTATATCAAAGAAAGCATTAATGGAGACCAAACACAAAGGCAGGTACAAGTGAGGAGAGGAGGGGAGGAAAAAAAAAAAGAAAAAGAAAATAAAAATAAAAAGCTTAATCATAAATCTAACAATTCGTAACAACACTGCCACTATTATTGTTCAATATTCAGAGGACTACCATACTCTTTTTGGAGCACAGAGGTGGCATTTCAAACCAATAGTAATCAAAAAACAGTGATGAGTAATAATAATAAATCGTATAAGTAGTAGTACAGTTATAACAAGAGTGATAATCAAAGTGACGATGAAACAAACAGGAATAAAAAGCAGATCTCCATAAAAACATGTCTAGTTTGGACAGTGCAACACCGTGTCTGTGTAAGTGTGTAATAATCCCAGATTTGAGCGCACTAGTCCTCGTTTCGCGCACAAGATACAGTTTCAAACAGATTATTACTCCAGATAAACAAACAAACAAAGGACCGAACGAGTGGCGGTGGCGGCCGGCTGTAGCTCGTGCAGAAACTCGTGGACTAGTGCGAGAGTCAAAGTCGTGGGACGTCCTTTACAGTTTGCATTATCGCCTCTCCTGCTCTCTGTCGACCTAAAGATTGCTTTTTGGTTTGTTTTTGTTTGTTTTTTTTCTTCTTAATGACAGAAAGCGAAGGGAGGATTACTTTGGAATATCAGTTTTTTTTTTATATAATTCTTTACAAAAGTTTGTTTTAGATTTGCATTTCGTTAAAACTATTAATAGTAACATTAATATACAACTTAAACCGAAGGAAAACATCTTTAGTTTGTTATGTGTCCTTCAACACAGCACCATCTTATTAGCTCTCATTTACCTAAATTTACTTCCTAGATTCGAGTAGTCTCTAGTGGATACTGGGAATTCCCAACTTTCTCCCTCGTCGTGGTTTCCAGATCTCATTTCACAGCACACACACGATTGGAATTACTTAAACTAAAATTAAAATGAAGGAGGGGAGGACGAAAAATAATGATAAAAAGAAAAACACAGTTTCAGAATCGGCTTTCAACCTAAACAGAAACCTCGGATAGAAACACTCGCGTAAAAATAAAACAGTTATGCACAATCTGGAAATTTGTTTGACCTTCAGTGCTAAAATGGATTTAAATTTACAAATATCTGAGGGTTGTGTTCCTCTTAAGGCTGATTTTTTTCCCCTCCCACCCTCTCAAATAAAACCCGACAGGACAGGGAGGCGTAAAAGTCATCTATCCGAAGAGCCACATTCCAAAACGAGACGCACATCTGGGAGGAAGTTCCACAAATTTAAAGTAAAAGCAAAATAGTTTATAGTCCTTGGCCGAAGAGAATGCTGGCGATTTTTACAGGCAGGATTTTAAATCACTTTTTTTGACATTCAGAGGTAATCCCCTCGTAAATGTATGTAATCTAGGAAAAAAAACGCTCTTCGTTTGTACACTCAGGTCAAATGTTTTGTATAGTTTGCTCACGCCTAAAGCACTCAAATTTATGATTCATATTAAGGCATCCAACATGCATTAGTGCATCTTTCCATAAAAAGACACCTGCATAAGAATGCTTAAAAACATCTCAAACAATGTAAAACGTCAAAGTGCGGTATGCCAAAAAATTCTACTTTACTAAAACCCTTTTAGCGCAAGTTTTTTTTTTTTTTTTTCTGTTTTTGGATTGTCATGAAACTATGTAAATGTGGACAATTCAACAGCCCTATTCTCTCTATAGTACCTCTTTTATATCCCAAAATGAAGACACTCCTCAGAGCACACACTTCTGCAGCAAACCCAAAACTGAAATAATAATAATAATAATAATAATTAAAAAAAAATCTAACTAATGCAGGCTTTTCCTCTCCCGATAGTTCAGTCCAGTTATATTATAATTCAAGCAAATGAAAAGGTAGACATGAGGGAAAAAAACAATTCCACAGGAGAAAAACAGGGGTTATTTATGAGTATTTCATGGTATTATCCCAAAAATAATAATAAAACCAAACAAAAATAAAAATGTTTCCAGGCCCGGCTGCCCAAAAAGGAAACGCTTGCATCAGTCTTCAGCTCAAGCACAGCAAGTTGTACAAATTATAGGAAGTTTAGTTCATACATAACCACAGGGTCAGGATAAAAGAGGGTTTCAGTGACAAGCAGCGTGGAAACAGTCTGCTCATGTACTTGATTCCAGGTGAAATATCTAGATTAACAGATATCAAGGCAGGTGAGGGCGGAGCACAGGGTAGTGGGAGGAGCCAACATCATAGCAAAGATTATTACCTTTCAGGGGGGGTTAGTGCTCAAACGTGTTCGTTTAAAATTTGAGGAGCCCAAACGGGTCCAACAAGTGTCAATGTGCAGACCGTTCCTGATCTGAGTCTAGCTGTTGCTGGTGGCCGTGGAGGGAGGCAGCTCGACGACGACCTCGCCCTCAGAGCTGGCTCCGGCGGCGGGGAGAGACGCCTGGGAGCCGCTCTTGTTGGCGAGGGATATCGGCTGGCCAAAGTTAGTGGTTCTCAGGGTGGCCAGGTGGCGCGGGGAGAAGACGTGGGCCCTGGCGGCGGCCCGCGACTCAAACGAGACGTTGCAGGCGTCGCAGTGGCCCGTCAGGGTCTCCTTCTGCGCTGGCTGGCCCGGCGCTGGAGAGGCCGGAGGGTCGGTGATCGTCAGCTGAACGGGCTTGGGCAGGATGGGCCGGTTGGCTTTGAGGGCGCTGTACTGCAGGTAGCTTCCTGAGCTGGTGTCCACCTTCCCGCCCAGCAGAGGAGACTGATGATCAGAAAACAGAAACACGCCGTCAAACCAAACATTTCCTTTCTAACAGAGTGACAGGATGAAACCACCCTGCTGGTCGCAGACGTACCATTTTCTCCTGCTGCAGCCGCCAGCGCTTCTCCTTGGCCCTGGTGTTCTGGAACCAGATCTGCACCACCTTCAGCGGCAGGTTGAGCTCGTTGCCGACGGCCTCGCACTCCATGGCGTTGGGGTGGGCGCAGGTCTCGTAGCACGACTGCAGGATGGACAGCTGCAGGCAGGACAGGTGGGTGCGCGGCCTGCGGCTGGACGAGTGCGACAGGAAGCCGCTCTCCGTCGGGCTGGACTTGGGCAGGATCGGGGTGCTCGGGCCGGCCGACTTGGCCGAGCCGGGGGTGTTGGGGCTGACCGGTGCGATGCTGGGGGTGGGGGGAGGGGGGATGGTGCGGGGTGGCGTGTGCGTGGGAAGCGCCAGCTGTTCTCTGGATAAGGTGTTGATTTTGATGGGAACTTTGGGGGTCCAGTAGTTGAGCCCGTTCTGTTTTTGGGGCACTACCGTTGTGGCACACAGCCGGCTGCTGATGGGAGTCGTGGGCAGCTTCGGCACCATCCGATTCACCGTCCCCGGCCCGGAGGACATCTCATTCTCGTCCTCCCTCTCCTCGTCAGTCTTCTCGTCCTCGCTCTCCTCCTTCAGCTGTTTGTGAGCCGGTCGTGGGGCGATTGGGATCAGCTCCTTGGGGGGCGCCAAGAGGACGGGGGCGTTGACGACAGGGGCAACTTTCACCATGGAGACGTTGCTGGTGGGCTCATGCTTGATCTTTGGCACCGGAGACGCCCCGCTGCCCACCGGAGACACGGCCGTACAGGAAACCAACTCCTTGGGCTTGATGGGGACGGGGGTAACCTTCTTCACCAGGACCGGCTTACTCAGCTCCTTCTCGGGCTCTCGCTCCGTCTTCATGAGGGTACGCACGATCGGAGCAGCCGTTATGCCGCCGGGGGGGTTCTGAGTAGGCTTGTTGGAGAATATGGGCTTGGAAAGGGGCCAGGTGAATTTGATGAGCGGCTTGCCAACCGCCGCCAGAGTCCCGTCGCTGATGAATCGCACCTCGCCCTTCCGCTCCCTCGCCCTCATGTTCTGGAACCAGATCTGAACGACCTTCTTCGGGAGGTGGACCCACTCAGAAATCTGCTCGAACTCGTGCTTGCCGGGGTTTGGGTCTTTGAAGTAGCAGCCGTACAGGATGTCCAGCTGCTCGGCTTGAATGATGGTCCTGGAGCGACGCATGTCCCGCATGTACCGTTTCCCTTTGGACTTCCTCTGCTGCTGCTCCCGCTCCTTCTCCCGCTCCCTTTCCAACAGCGCGGGGCTCATTTTGTCCGGTGCTCTGGCGTAAATGTTAGAGTTTGTCATGTTGCTGCAGTTGACCAGACTCAGGGGGCTGTTGGACGGGGGCTCCGGTTTGACCTGGACAACCACCAGACCTTTGGACGTGGGCCGCAGGCCGAGCCCGTCCAGCAGCTGCCCCTTCTGCGCAGCGATCTTATCGGCGAGGGACGGGGACGAGGAAGAAGACGTCTTGGAGTTGTTTTTTCCCATGCTGAGGTCCAGAGCAGACTCGCAGTCGTCGCCGTTGGACAGGTAGTGAGACGTTTGGCTAAAGGAGGACAGGGACTGCGAGAGGAGGGAGTTGGAGAAGCGCGCAATGGTCGGGGCGTTGGGAAAGACCGAGATTTTGCTCCCATCTGCGACCAGGGAGGGAGTGAGGGACAGAACGTACGGGCTGAGAAACTGGGGGGAAAAGGGGGCGAGGGACAGAGGAAGCGAGTGAAGAGCACCAGCTGGAATCTCGGCGTGATCCATCGAGGACGTCTGGGAACCTGGAGGGTCCCCCTGAGCCTCCAGCTCCAGATCCAGATCCGGGTCCTGTCTTTCCTTCTTCACCTCCACCTCGTCACGCTCAAAATCCGCCTTCCGCTTTTTCCTCCTGGCCCTCTGTCCTCCTCCGCCCTCGTCATCTTCGTACTCCTCCTCTGCGTCGGACAGAAACACGGTTGTGGAGCGCAAAACCTTTCCCCCGGTTGACCCCTTGTCTCCGTGAGCCTCCCGCTCTGCTTCACCTTTAGCCGGACTTTTGGCGCCCTCCCGGAACGACTCGTTCTGACTCTCCTCATCTGAAACGATTACGGAGGTGTACACCTCGTTCTCCGAGTCCGACGTGAGAACGGAGTCTCCCTGACCTCCTCTTCCTGCAGCTTTCCGTTTGCGCTTCCCCCGGGCGCAGGACAAGTCGATCACCTGACTGCCTGAAGCTTCGGCCTCGTCATCGTCACCTTCTGCTATAATCAGTGAACTTTCCTCGTCGTCGTAGTCATTGTCCGACGCTTGAGCGTGTCTTTCCGCCAGGTGCTTTAACTCCCTCTGTCTCTGCTTGGCTTGCCGAGCCTGAGCCAGCCACCTGCGCACCTCCTCCTCTGAGAGACCCACCTCCTTACCCAGAGCTTCGCAGTCCTCGTGGGGGGGGCTGGCAGCGTCGGCCTCACTACGCGACTCCAGGAACGCCCAGAGAACCTCCGACTGGAACTCCGACAGCACCGGGAGCTCGAGATAATTCGATGCCGCTGCGTTACAACGGAGACGGGTTTGGTTAGTAGTTAAGGCATTCGTACTTGTGCTGGATTTGGGGGAACCGCTGGGGCTGGGGCCCGGTTTCTGCGGGGTAGAATCCGGGCTGAGGGTTAGGTCTAAATTGACAGGACTGAGGCTGGAGTGGCTGGGCACGGATGCCGAAGGCGACGGGTTGTTATTGCGAGGGGAGAGGTTCAGGCAAGCTTCTTTATCACCTTCTGTAGCGACGCCTCCATCTGTTCGGCCATCTTGATCTTCCTTCCCGTTGTCCTTGTTGCTTTCGACTTTCTCTTTGCTCAAGTTCTCCGCCTCAGGTTTCTCTTCTCGCTCTGAGGTCCAGCTGTCTGTGTCCTTGATCCGATCTGAGCTCGCCTCCTCGCCGCCCTGCTTCTCTTGTTCCCCCTCACACTTCAGAGTTTGTTTTTGCTCTTCCTGAGGGGTCCGTATGTGAGCTGGAACAACCGACGAGGGCCACTGGTTCTGCAAGCTGTTAAGTCTTTGGGTTAGGAGGGCCTGCTGGGCCGGGTTCAGGCCTACGAACGGCAAACACTGGGTGAGGACCGGGCCTTGCTGGTTGTCTTGATGCTGCTGAGTTTGGGCTTGGAGCCCGTTTAAGATCAAGGGCATGACCATGTGAGGCTGAGGCACGAGCTGAGGCGCGGCGGCGCCGGGAGCGGCGCCCGCTGCGAACAGGGACGGGAGGAGGGAATGAGAGAGGGTGAGAAAGGCTGAGACCGCCTGAGTCGAGGCCACCGAGGAGGTGAGGAGGGAGGGAGCCACCTGTGAGGTTGTGATCTGCTCTTTGTCTTTGGCCACACTCGCCATCATCGATCCAAGTGCTGCGCAGCTGCTGGCGGTGACCAACGAACCCGTTCTGGTTTCAGTGGCGGTCGCTGCGGAGTTCGGGGCGCTGGTGCTGCCGCCTCTGGAAGTAGCAGCGCTGCTCGCGGCCAACCCTGCGTTTCTGCTGCGAGTCTGGTGTAAAACGGATTTCATATGGCTCTCGAGGGTGATGGCGTGATTGTAGGAGACTCGGCAAATGGCACACTGGTAGGGTTTGTTTGATACGTACGGCCGAGACAGGAGCTGAGCGGAGGGGGACTGGGGACTGCTTTCTGCACCGTGTTTCGAAGAGCCTGAGGTCATTTTCTGAATGTGGGCTGCAGACTTATAATGAACACTCAGAACGGTTCTGCTGGAAAAACTCTCCTGGCAGGCGCTGCAGCTGAACGGCCGCGTGCCGTTTTCAGTTGGCGAGCCGTTCCTGTCGGCAGACTTCTCACTCGCCTCTGTGTGTTCGGTTGCGTTCTGCAGCTTGGCTTCTGCGAGTGGGTTTCCCTCGTCTTCGGGGACCGGCTCGGCTTCACCTCCCTCCTGTTCCATTATCCTCTCCTCCTCCATCTCTTTGTCTGCGGGCGTCTGGGCAGCGTCTGAACTCTCGCTGGATCTGCAGGGGTCTGAGACGGGCTCTTCAGCGTGATTCACTTGTGAGGATTCAGTATCTGTGGAAAACAAACACTTTTTACTCTCTTGGAATTACAAACTGAACACTGCATATCAAAGGCCCAGCAGTCACTGAAGAAATAAACACTTAAAACCATCTTATCTCGTCTAAAACTAACATCGATCCTGTCAGTTAACTCGCTTATAGCTCAACATCTGAAAAACTAACAGTTATAACCCATTTTTAAGTTTTCTAAAAGGCCTCTTGGTTGTGGCTGCCATCTTGAATCATGCTGACTGTATTACATATTCATGTTGATGATTACTTCCTGGGGGTTTCATTAAAATCCTTCCACAGATTCTTGACATATTTGGCTAACAGACAGACAAATGAACACACCTTGTGGTGGTGGGTGGTAAAAATAAGTAAAACATCATTAAACTGTCAATAAAGAGAGTCTCCTTTATTGATTTAATTGCAGTTCAGGCTTTGGGCTTTTCCAGTAGTCTCATTTTTGTCATTTAGTCTTTTTTTACATTTATTTTGATTTAAAATGGCTGTGATTCGGTCAACTCTGCTTTATAAATAAACCCGATTCGACCTGAAATGTTAATAACCGGTCTCATTTGTTAACGGATGAATAACGCAGTGTTTGTGGCAACACACCTGCAGACTCCTGAGCACCTGTGTCCTCTTCTCCTCCACTGGCAGCCTGCTTTAAAACAGCCTGTTAAAAAGGAAAAAAGAAAAAAAAAAAAGTTGTCGGTTAAATTCCCAAACCGAGCCGAGCGTCGTCGCGCAGAACACGACTGCAGGAGTGGATGTTTCACCCCAGCAAACAAATAATCTTTAATTTTCTGCAAGAGCAAACTAAATCAGTCAGTCCTCTGATAAAAATTCAAGACACGTTTTAAAATTCAAGGCCCACGGGCCAAATATGGCCGCTGTGACAACTGTAACTCTGACTTCTGTTTGTCCTGTTAGCAAAATAACTGGCGAACCACAGATTTTAACGAGTAAACACCGGCGGTGCGGCCACAACGGATCAACTTTAGAAGCTAAAACGGATTCAAGATGGCCGCCACAGCTAAAGCAACCACAGCAAGAACACGAAGGTGGCTCCAACTCTGTACAGAACAATAAAACCCTTTCACAATAAAGTTCATTTGTGAAGATAAGGTGTAGTAGATGTAAAAAATAAACAACTTTTTTCTGCCTTTTCTTATGAACTCTAACCCCAAAAGGACGAGAGTTAAAGAAATAACAATAAATCCTTTTAATGCATTTATCTGGCGTCTGTGGATGATCCATACGCTGAGCTGTTAAAACAAATATTACGTCAGGAATAAACACTGAAGTTGCTGCGTTTTCAGAGAGGTCCGCGTTGTTCCCGTTTCTAAAAGCAGTTCTGTTTTTGATCTGCATATTGATGAGCTCTGAAACTTCTCCAAACAAACAAACAAACAAGCCAGCGGTAGTTAAAAGCTCAAAAATAAAACCACAAAGTTGATATGAAACGCCCCACATTCCGGAGCATTAACCTAATAAACTAATTACCTGCATTCAGTGATTACTTCCTGAGCGCTCGCTCCACATTTTGCAAACAAACGAAGACGACGAAGCTGAAGAAAAACGAACCGAGCGGCGTCACGTACCAGACTTACGATGTCCAGCAGTCTGCCTACACACGATGGAAGTACGCTGTGTTGCTCGGTGAGGTGTAGAGACATGGAGGATCTGTCAGATTGCCCTTTTTGGCACAGGGGGCACACCCACTTCGCCACCCCATTTCTCTCACTGCACACCGTCTCTCCAGACTCCTCCTGACAAAAATAATAAAAAAACAGAAACTCGTGTGAAAGGAATCAAACAGAAAGGGCCTCTAAAAGCACAAAGAAGCAACAGTTTTCGTCTCCTCGGTCGACAGGAATCAAACTGGAATGATTTCACCTTTTCAGGCCCCTGAATCTGCCGTCTGCGTGTTAAAATGTGAAACTTTAGTTTCCAGTTGTGTTACAGTGTTAAAAACTCCTCTCGGATTGGTGTCGTATTCCTCCGGGTCCTTCGTGGGGAGGTTCCCATTTTTTTATTTATTTTTTTTTGGTCTGCCATGACCATATCGAATGACACAATGATGCAACTGCTCTAATGGCACCTTTGTAACGAGAGCTGCCGAGGTTGTAGCTCGTTTAATAAGCTGAAAAGAACAGAGTTCGGCTACAAAAACTCCTGTCTGTGCTTCAGGACTCAAACTGAAGTTTAAACAGAAACACAGCGAGAGCGCCGAGCGCTGAACGGCATCTATCTGAGCTGTTATCAAGCTCAGAGACGCAGAACACGAGCCAGAAGAAGCTAAATGATAGCTAAACGTAGCAACAAGCTAACTACACATAGCAAAGGACTTGGCTAAAAGGAGCAAAATGCGTCTAAAAGTAGAAAAAGTTAAGCTAAATGCAGGATAGATTTAGCTAAATGTAACATAAGGTTAGCTTAACACAACAAAGAACTTGGTTAAAAGTAGTAAAATGTAGCTAAAAGTACAAAAAAGTAGCTAAATGAAGCAAAAGTTCAGATAAATGTAGCACATTGTGGCTAAATAAAACAAAAGCTTTAGCCAAACATAGCAAAGGACTGCTAAAAGTAGCTACAGGCTAGCTAATTGAAGCAAAGAGGTAGCTAAAAGTACCAAAGGAGTAGCGAAATGAAGCAAAACTGTAGATAAATGTAGCACAATGTGGCTAAATAAAGCAAAAAAGGCAGACAATTGTAACAAAGGTTTAGCCGAACATAGCAAAAGACTTGGCTAAAAGTAGCTAAAGGCTAGCTAATTGAAGCAAAGAGGTAGCTAAAAGTACCAGAGAAGTAGCTAAATGTAGGAAAACTAGCTAAATGCAGCAAAGGTTTAGATACATGTAGCACAATGTGGCTAAATATAGCTAAAGGGCAACCAAATGTAATCAAACACTTCGCAAAAAGTAGCCAAATGTGGCTAAAAGTAGCAACAGGCTAGCTAATTGAAGCAAACCAAAGAGGTAGCTAAAAGTACCAAAGGAGAAGCTAAATGTAGAAAAAGTTTAAGGTTAGCTTAATATAGCAAATAACTTAGCTAAAAGTAACAGAATGTGGCTAAAAGTCACAAAAGGGCAGCTAAACGTAACAAAGGATTTGGGTAAAAGTAGCAAAAGGTTAGCCACTTGTAGCAGAGTAGCCAAAGGGCAGCTAAAAGCCGAAAGTAGCAAAACAGCAGCTAAATGCTAAAAGCAGCAGAAGACAAACAGCCAGAGAACAATGTTTCTGAAGAAACTACAGAGAACTGAATGCATTTCTATGTGGAGAACATCTGTAAATAAAAGCTAAATATATGGAAAAAAATATATAAAAAGCTGCCAAAACAAAAAGTCAGAGCAGACATCTCCTGGATGAGCCGAAAGCTGCCAAGTCTGCAGAAGTGGTTAGATATATAAATATATATTAAAAAAAAAAAAAAAACAGAAGAAAAACAAAAGTGTGAATGCTGATTAATGAAGAGGCGTAAAGAAGCAGAACAATACTGACTGACTATTTTTAAACACCACAGTTAGCTTAACGTGCTTAACGTTGTAAGACAGCAAAACTGTTTGTTTACAACGATCCCTCGACGGGGTTCGGTCCTGGAAACATTAAAAGCTTCAAACAGCCACCCCCTCAATTAAAAACACAAATAATGATAAGAATAATAAAAAAATACCAGCACAGCTACCGCCTCACTTCCTCGTCATGCCAATTAGCAAAGCTAGCTCGGATTTTCGCCCAGTTTGTTGCCCCGATGGCTCCAACATGTCGGCGTGATTCAACCCCCCCCTCCTGCCCCGTCGTTATTAAACTACAAACGCCTTTCTTCTTCGTCGTTTAGGAGGCTAATTAACGAGTCTAATTAACTACGACCAGGGAGAGAGAGCTCAATTGTGAAGCGGCGCCCACTCCTCCTCCTCCTCCTCCCCTGCAACGTCGCAGTACGGTAGTTAAGCTAGTTAACCGCTATTAACCAGGACTAGTAAACCACTGAGGGTGTATAGGAGCCAGAAGAGGGGAGATGGTGGCTGGCTCGGGGCTAAATTGGTAAACAAAAGCGGGGCAGCGGGGACGTTAACAGCCGCGGCGGCTAGCTAGCATGCTAGCAAGCGGAGGTAATTAACCGAGCTGCTCCGACAACTCTGCCCCGGACCAGCCAGGTGGGAGCTGGTGCCGAGAAGTAAATAAGTGAATAAGTGAGCCTTCGGCCTTACCCCGGTGTTTGCGGGCTGCCAATCGGGCATTTAGGGTGGAGGCACCCGCCGCCCGCCGCTCGACAAACGGAGGCCTAGCCCGACCGAAGCCATTTAATTAACGAGCGGGGGCTCCGCTTACAGATGTGTCGGGAACACTCGACCCCCTCCTCCCGTCACAGCCCGGCCGGATCCCCCCTCTTCCCCTCCACCACCTACCCCCCCCACCTGGGATACGTACCTCAGACCCTCGCGGTGCGACGCATGGCGGGTTTTTAATGAAACAAGCCGTTTTTTTTTGTTTTGTTTTTTCTAAAACCCGAGCGTAAATTGGCGGAGTACGTGCGTCGCCTCGACGATGATGGTGGAGGAGGTGGAGGAGGGAAGGTGGGGGAGTGCAGAGGGAAGGGAAGGGAGGAAAAAAAGAGAGAGACGAGGCAGGAAAATTAAAAAAAAAAAAAAGTTGGGGGTTTAATGCCCTGCTGTGGGTCGGGTTAACGCGATCCGTCCGCTCGGTTCAACAATTAGCCGCTTAATTAACTTCGGAGCGCTCCGCTAAATGCGTGTTTTTTTGTTTTGTTTTTGTTTTTTTTTTTGTTTTTTTACCTGCATGATCGCCGCTCCGACACATAAATGCACACACACACGCGCACACACACACACACACACGCTTCCTCCGTGGCTCCTCACAAGTGAAAAGTTTTCTTGCCTGCCTTGCCCTCCCTCTCTCCCGTTCTGCCCCCCTCCCTTCGTTCGCCCTCTTCCCTCTAGTAAACAGACCACAGCTCCCCCCAAGGCTGATTGCTGACATCCAACACGGCTAACAAAACCCCTTATGTAACCCCGCGGATATTACGGATTATTATCCCAAAAAATACCTGGTGTTTGTCTTTATTAGGAACGCCCTTCCTCGTTTTCGCATAATAAATGAGCCAAACTCTGCCAGCTCGGGGTTGCCACACACAATAAAAGCAAAGTTAATTAGCGCCAGACAATGGATTTACGACTCGAATTACGACGTGTTTGCAATCAAATGATAGGTGTGGCGCATATCTACAACTCGGGTATGTGGAATAAATATTTATGAAGCGGCGGAGATTAAAACTGCACCATCTGTGTCTGCTGTGCCCTCCGCGCTGCCGGACCAGAAACCTGACCGTCCCGAATGCGGCCATAGGTGGCCCGCCACATGCCTGCGTAAAAGTAAATTTCGCTAGCACCCGGGAGCTGCTGTGGCGAACCTGCCGCTTATTTTTTCAAGCCGAATAAGTTGACTCGAAGCAGCCAGATTGGAAAGGTACGTAAGAGTGAAAACTGTTTACATTTAGGATGATACTAAACACTCCGCGGCTTATTTCGGGATTTTTTTAGTTGTAGTTCGTACACGATTGTCGGCAGGAGCTCAACGTTTTAACTGTTTTATACAAACCTGAAACATTCAGTAATAACAGTTAACGAAACGCGTGTTTTAAGACATAAAACAGGCAGTATAGTGGTTGCACTAATGAGCTTGTGTTATACTTTAACCAGAAACACCTCTAATAGTGGTGCATACATTGCTTTACACTCAATGACTTATATGACTCATATAAGTCATTGTTTACACTGCTATGACACATTTGTACGGAAGCCGAAAAAGGACATAGCTACAATTTTTTGACAGTGTCTCACGTTAACAAGACAAATGAGTTATCTTGAGATAATAAATAATTTCTATTTGGACTTAGAAAAGTTTCTTGTTATAACTATAAACAATGGATATAATTGTATTTCCTATAATTTGTTATGTTAATTAAACTTGTTGAGTTACATTGCCCACAAAACTTCGAGTAGCTCCTGCTTTTGTACTTTTACTTTAAGTGGTTGTTCAGGATATACAGCAAGGACATTGGAATGTGATTTAGACTGGGGAAAAATGCAGTTGAATGGTATCCAAGAGCGACAAAGAAGGTGATCTAAACCGGAAGGGTTTAACTACCTGAAGGCAACAATGCGACATTCAGGGCGGCTGCAGATATCTTGACTCTCACAAGGCAAATAGCAGCAATGATGAGGAAGTCAGCCACAAGGAGGTGATAGGAGCCGCTGACATCAAGACTCGAAAGCTCCCAGCACCCCAAGACTGTACACTAAGAGAAAGGAGGGATGCAGAGGACTAGTGAGCATCTGAGCCACTGTACAGGATCCTGGAGTCCATCAGGAAGAAAACTGCCAATGATGATCGGGCGATCCCAGGACCAACCTCAGAGATCTCTGTCCAGAAGAGTGCAGTCCTATGAACAGCTGAGATGCATGCCTCTGTTAGAGGACCTGAGCATGAAGTGAAAGTGGAACAAACAGAGCTAGCTGGGTGTTTTTTATATAAATAATCAGACTGTTTTCTCAGTGCTGTTGTCGTCGTGTTATTTCAGATGAGTGTGGAAGTGGAAAGAAAGTTTTTGTTCACCGCCAACACCCTGAAAACCCTGGAGAACATCGGAGGTACGTTTTCTCATATTTACTGAACACTTTCTGCTGCTACTTCCAGGATAATTTACACAAAGTTGACTGATCTGTTGCAGCATCGTTAGTAATTGATTGATCTGCTTACTTTCTGCAGTCTGTGTCGGTCAGCGCCAGTTTCACGACCAGTACTTCGACACCCCGGGGTTCGAGCTGACGTTGAGAGACATGTGGCTACGGAAGCGAAAGGGATGCTGGGAGCTCAAGTGCCCGACAGCCGACGGCGCAGAGGAGCCGAACGGAGAACGGTCTGCGGCGGCGGCACTGTGTACTCGTTACAGGGAGATAAGCAGCCTGTCTGAAATTTACCGGAGAGTGAAGGAGGTCTTAAAAGACACCTGCGAGGACAGAGGGACGGAGACGACGCCCTCGCAGGGAGACGACTCCTGGCTGAGCAAACTGAATCTGGCATGCTTTGCGGAGTTTACAACAACGCGGCGGTCCTTCACTTTGGGGGAGGAGGGGGTGCAGATAGACCTGGACCAAGCTGACTTCGGCCATCATGTGGGGGAGATAGAGGTCCTCATACCAGAGGGAGGAGATGTGGAGTCGGCGCAGGAGAAGATCCGAAACGCTGCTCAAAAACTTGGTGAGCTTAAAGCTAAAAAGCAGCATAACGAGCTAAAATTAGCAAAACTGTAGCTAAAATGAATGAAAATAGCAGATGCAAAAGATACAATTATCAAAACAATAGCTAAAATTAGTAAAACGAATGTTAGCTCCCTAAAAATAACAAAACATGCTAATGTTAGGAAGTAAAATATATGATAAAGCTTAAATCATCAGAATAGTAGCTAAAATAAAACAAATGTATCTAAAGAAGCAGAACGGTGGCTAAAGACAAAATTAGCAGAACTGTAGCTAAAATTTAAATGTAGCAGAATTGAAGATATAAACTAATTGCTGCAAAACTGTAGCTAAATCCTGCATGACACTAGCTAAAAGCTATAAAGCAGCACAACCAGAGCTAAAATT
Source organism: Kryptolebias marmoratus (assembly GCF_001649575.2). Lineage (NCBI taxonomy): Eukaryota > Metazoa > Chordata > Actinopteri > Cyprinodontiformes > Rivulidae > Kryptolebias > Kryptolebias marmoratus. The sequence goes on along the minus strand of NC_051450.1, from coordinate 21,094,320 downwards.
AGCAAAACTGTAGCTGAAATAACTAAAATTGGAGATGCTAAAGATACAATTGTCAAAATAATAGCTAGAATTAGCAAAAAGATAAGCTAAAAATAACAAAATGGTAGCTAAAAGTAGCCAAACAAGCTTATACTAGTAAAACCGTAGCTGAACAACATAAAACAGATGATAGAATTAAAATTAGATTAACTGTAAGAAAAACTAAAAGCCAAAAGCAGCATAAGAGGACAAAAACTGAGGATGAAGGATATTTCAAATAGAAAAATGTTTTAAAAGGAACAGCAGCCGTTTCCTGAATGAGCCGAACGTTTTGATACACGAACAGCTAAAATAAAATATGCAGAAGCAGTTCGATTAAGTGTTAGGAAGTTTAATGCTTAATTAGGAAGTTAGATTAAGTATGCAGAAGCAGTTAAATTGCAAATAAACGTACAGAAGAAACTATTAACAGTAAAATAAATTTCACTTTTATTGTTTTTCTTTTTAAAGTTTGCATTCATTCGTTGTTCTGTTTGCTGTTTTTTCCTCAGGTCTCTCTGGAGATCGGCGAGTCGACGGTAAAATGACTGTTTACCTTCAAAGATATCGCCCTGAGCACTATGCAAAGCTGCTCAGCGCGCACGTTTTGTAGGCAGGAGGTTGGTCTGAATCACTGATAAAATGCTTTAGTATCTGTGAACCTGCTGTGTTTGTCAGGAAAGCTAAGGTGAATTTAATAAATTACAGTTGGAAAAACACTGAAAAAAGAGCTGATTTCAGACTTGAAAACCGTTAAAAATTTGTCTTGTTAACGATGCTATGTGATATTTTTTGTGCACTTCAAGCAGGATTGTTGTTGTTTTTGTTTTGTTTTGGTGGAGGGATGGTCACTCTGAGGGCGACGTTTATAGGTTCTCCAAAACGCTCCTGAGCATTTTGCAGCAATAAATCCATCCTGTTCTCGTTTATAGAACAGATAAATCTTTTATTTAATTATCTAAACAGTTCTGATCAAAAAGGGAATATGGTTTCATGTTTACTTAGTGTTTAAAAGGGTAAAAATGGGTTAAATAATAATTACAATCACTAATAACTTGAGATTTCTTTCAAATAAATGAGTGTTTACATGTTACTTCTCACTGTTTTAGGATATAAACCAGTGAGCACTTCTTTAACTTGTGATTTTATTTGAGAATAATGTTATTTCTAAGCTGTTTGGCTGATTTAAATTAAAGTCTGTATGTTTACTGTTATTACTTGTAAGGGCAGAGATTGCTTATTCCTGAGTTTAGTCTTCTTCTTATGGGATTATTTGCACATTTATGAACAAATAAACTGATTTTTTTGGTGTCTACTTTGTTTGTTTATACATATAAAGACATGTACACCAAGTTTAACTTTTTATCTGTTTTCAGACACTTTCATAAAAAGCAGATAATCTCCGTTAGAATATGCTTTGATAGCAATGAGGGAACAGAGTAAATGTAGAGGGTTCTCAAAGCAGATGATTCAATGGAGGCATAAACTTTTGGTACAGTTTTTACACATTTTTGGAAATAGCATAAAATTGCATGTTTTTGATGTAAGAGAAGCAAACAAATGGGTGTGATTTTATTAGAACAAAGTTCATTTGAGTTTAGAAGTTGATAAACAATGTGTATTCCTTTATAAAGCCAGTTATTTGTAGAGAAGTATGACTTTAATACCAGTATTTATGAGGTGATAAATTTGGTTTGACCTGTTTTCCCAAACGATGTTTGCCCCGTCTGCTTCTCAGCCAATCAGGAGGGCGGGACCGCTCACGTGACGGTGAAAGTGCAAGAGTTGGGGGGGTGGGGCAAGTGATGTTTGCCCATGCTGGCTTTCAGCCAATCAGGACGGCGGTACGGGTCACGTGACGGTGAAAGTACAGGAGTTGGAGGGGGGCGGGGGTGAACGCGCAGGTTTTTTTTTTTTGCGTTGCACAGTTTTGTAAACAACATGGCGATTCACGGGCAGCTCCGGTTAGCCAACTGACCAAACACGGCGCTGTCAAACCCCCAGGTCGCCGCGAGACACCACTCTTGTGGTTCCGGATCCGACAGCGTGTGAAGCCCGCATCAAAAACGACCAGAACCGCCGGTACCGACGAGCTGTCAGAGGAGGACAGTCAAACGGTAGCTCACGAACCTGTTAGCTATTTAAGCTAACTCCTCAAATAGTAATAATAAGCACCTTTAGCTTTAGTAGTTAAAAGCTACAGCACGATTCTGGATTTTTTTTTTAAATTCAAGCACAAAGTTTGCATGTTAATAAAGATAAAATAATTAAATAAGTTGAGCTGATATTGTTGTTTTTCCTCCCATCAGTCTGCACCTGACTCCCTCTCAGGTAAACCTTTTACCTGTGATAACTCTCATCTCTCTCTCCCCGACAGGCCCTCTCAGTCTATGGGCTCTCAGTCCAGTTCTGGGATGTCTTGTGGAAGGGGTTCTTCCAGTGACAACCCAGCAGATCGTTCTGACGGATCAGAACCGAACCAGAGCAGCAGCAGCAGCAGCCGAGGCCGCAGGTCGGCTGACAGGCAGCAGGGAGACCGGCAGTCGGTTTCAGAGGAGGACGTGGATCTAGCTGAAGTGCTGGCTTACCTACTGAGGAGGTGATCATTGCTTTATGTTACATTTCTGTCGTCACATATCAGGTTCTGGATTATATCTTTCCCGGAAATGGGGTTAAATTGCACAAATTGATGTCATGTAATGTGAAAATCCTGCAGCATGCTCGGTGTTATGCAACCTCACGCCACTGCAGTTTTCTATTTCCTGTTCAGTTATCATTATGTAAGTAATGACAGCGACTATAGTTCCTCATAGTCCGACCAGTGAAGAAAAAGTCAAATTAATCCCGTGTACAGTTCAGCAAAACAATAAAGAAGAGAAAGCAAGTAGTATAAACTTTACATTATTACCAACTCTGCCAAATTCCTGAAGTAGGGTTCTGTGGAGAGGTAACGAACAGTTAATATCTCACCTGTTGTCTTTGAGCGACTTCAGTTTGCTTTCCAAGCAGCTAAGGAAAGTCCGGGACCTCAAAACCCAACGTGGCTGTTCGCTGTAACGGGCGTTTTATTTCCACTCTGCATCTCGGTAATCGAGTCACACGTGCAGCACCTAGCAGCTCTCAGTGAACGCATTCTGGCAGTGTTTTCCGACCTCATTCCCAGATCCAAGTTCAGACTTCCGAGGAAAAAAGGAACGCAGAAGTAGTTTTAATTCACACAGAGGCTATTATTTAAACCTTTACACCACCCTCAGTTTCACATATACGTTTATTATATAAAAAATAATATAATATTCCTGCAGGAAGTGATGTGAAGTTTTATAAAGTAGCGTTCACACGATTGTTTGGAGATTTGATTTGTAAAGGTTGTGGAGTAATGATGTTTTGTGGGTTCAGGGGCCAGGTCCGACTGGTCCACGGCAGTGAAACTACAGGACTGCAGCTGGTCCAGTCGTATTCCGACTCCGATGAGGACAGCGATGGAGCCTGGGACGGCCGGCTGGGCGACCGCTACAACCCGCCAGGTGGGGGAACCAACATGGCAGGGTTCTGTTTTTAACTGACATCGTATAACGTGTGAAGCATTTAGCACCTTGAAATCAGAATGTAAAGTCTGTAGCACGCGCTAAGGTTTCAGATAACTCCCACTCAGACCTTGAGTCTGTTTGTTTTTTTGCAGTGGACGTCCAGCCCGACACTAACGAAGTGGACCACAGTGAGATCCGAACACAGATCCTGCTGGCCACGGCCTCGTCTGCCATGAAAGGTCGCCACAGTTTCACCCACATGATCACGGAGGTCAGACTGGATTTCACCAACTTCAGATAAAAACAAAACAAGAAGCATTGTTATCGTTTAAAACTGTTTGTTTTTGTTAAACTGAGGTGATTAGTTGATATTTTTATGCCATAAACTGCAGCTTATTTTGTCCTTGCATTGAGTTTTTTTTTTTGTCAGGAGGTAATTAAATTAAAATGTTTATTATTTCGTTCTGAGCAGAGAGAACAAGGCCGATGTCGGGGCTCGAGCTTTTCCCACGGAGAGTGCAGTCGTATCCGCACACAGTGAGTAACTTCTCGTTGTTTATTTCTTATCCTGGATTTGCGGCTGAGAGCCAATTAAAAGGAGGAGTTTGTGTGCTCTGATCACACAGAGGAGTTCACGCTGTGACGCTGACAGGTCGGTTTCTTTTTTTCAGTTTTCTGCCAAATTATGTGTCCCACAAAGACACGTACCTGCAGAAAGCCTTCTGCGGCGTTTACAGCGAGGACGGAAACATGTTCCTCTCCGCCTGTCAAGGTAAATAACGTCACATCCGACACGAGCTGGAGTCGTTCACGGCGCTTCGTTAAACGTGCTTAAACCAACAGGCACAAAGAATCAGTGTTAGACGTTTTACATTTTTGTTTTTGTTGCAAATTTAAACCAAATGTCCTGAAAACGGTAGAACTGTGAGGTAAGTTTGTCTTTAGGAACAATCAGATTTAAATTTAAACAGTTAACTTTAGTTTTATTTCCTCACTTACTTAATTTCTGTGTGTGCCTGAGCTTCCCTGTTACTTATTATTATTAATAATAATAATTACCATGTGTTTGTTGAAGCCAAATGCTGTAAAAAATTAGGTTTTCCTGTAATGACTGTAATAAATTCTGCTTTAAAGCACCGTTGTGCGTCTAACGAAGGGTTACGTTATTGCAGATCAGAACATCCGCCTGTACGACACCAGCAGGGGGCGCTTTCACCTGCGGCGGACGGTGAAGGCCCGTGATGTGGGCTGGAGCGTGCTGGACGTCTGCTTCACCCCCGACGCTCGCCACGTGCTCTACTCCAGCTGGTCCGACTACAGTAAGGACACGCTGTGGCGCCAAACGATTCATTAAAATCCTACCGCTGGGTCATCAGATATTTTGCTAACACGACAGATAAACACGCGCCACCAGCTGGAATTACTAAACCTGAGAGTTGGCTCTTTGAGCAGGTGTTAATTTTGAGTTTGATGGCAGCAACACATCTTAAAGTAGTTCCAGATGTTTCCCCTCTTCTTCTCCCATCAGTCTGTAAACATCTGGATCTGAGGAGAGCAGCTGCTGGAGGTTTTAGAGGGAATGTTGTCCCATTCTGCTCTGATGGAGAGCCTTTCCAGAGGCACTAATGCACCCCCATACCATCAGAGAGGCAGGCTGACCTCAGAACAGTTCTCCTCTTTGGTCCAGAGGAGACACATCTGGCTACTTCTTTGCCTGATAGAGCTTTAAGCAGCGTTTGTGGACGGCACGGTGAACTGTGTTTACACATGATGATCTGTGGAAGTGTTCCTGAGGAGAACAGAACCAGAACCTGGATCACCAACATCCAACACCGACTTTCAGCCTTATTCTAAAATTCTCACCTATTTTCAGACAGTTTCTCTCAGACGGGTGAACCTCTGCCCGTCTTTACTTCTGACAGATTTTATCCCCTGTCCTCTGACTGACCTGATGCCAGTTAACCTGATAAACTGTAAAATTCTCCTCCAGATGTTTTTCATTCTTACCTCTTACTTCCACAGCCTTTAGTTGCCCGAAGCCCAACATGTTGAGATGTGTTGCTGCCATAAAATTCAAAAATACCTAATTTTTTCTTAAATATGATGCAGTTTATTAGCTTTAACACATATGTTTACTGTGTTCCAGTGTGAATAAAACCAGGGGCCACTACAGCAGCTGCATTTGTCCAACATGTCCATTTAATGACAAAGTCAGAGTTACTGGTTGTATGACAGTAAACTTCATGTGTCTCCTCTCTTTGTGTCCTTCCTACAGTTCATTTGTGCAGCATAGACGGAGACAGTGAAAACCACATCGCCCTGGACCTCAAGTTAGTGTTTCCCCTCGTATCTCGTGTCTTATAGCGTTACGCAGCAGGTAATCAGTCCCTCCGCTCTCCTGATCACCACCGGATGAGTGATGCTGTCACCTCAGCATCCATCCTCTCGCTCTGTGTGTGCGTTTGTTCAGACGTGGAGCTCATTAGGGTTGTTTCAGAGGCGACACCTGTCCCTGTAGAGAACATGATTCAGTCCCTGTTCTGTGTAATAACCGTGATCTGCTTGTGCTTTGCAGTCCAGACGAGAGGAGGTTCTGCGTGTTCTCGCTGGCCGCCTCGACGGACGGCACGGAGATCCTGGGCGGGTGAGTGTCCACGTTTATTATTCCAGATGTTTGTGTCACACCTGCTCCTGTGAAGATCTGAGGCGTCTGGACGGTCACGGAAAAACATCCAAAGCTAACTTCAAGGGTCATTATTTACTAAACGAAGCCAACATGGCAGCAGGAGCTCGCTGCTCTGGAGCGTACAGGTGTGTTAGCACAACGCCAGGCCGGAAAGACATCAGCAATGACCTTAGAGAAGCAGGCGGCCATGTTTGTCCAAGTCTGATGATTTGGGCTTTAACATTCTGTTTTTCTTTAATAAATAATGATGTGTTTTTGTTACACTTAAGGTTAAATTTAAATAATTTAGCTAATTTAGCTTTTAGCTACTATTCTCCTAGATTTAGCCTTTAGCTACAATGATGCTCATTTCGGCTTTTAGCTACAATATTGCTTATTTTAGTTTTTAGCTGCAACATTACTATTAACTTTTCGCTACTGTTCTGCTCATTTTAGCTACTGTTTTGCTACATTTAAGCTTTTAGCTGCTGTTCTGTACATTTAGCCTTTAGCTACAATATTGTTATTTTTAGCTTTTTGCTATACTTTTGCAATTTTATTGTTTTATCTATGATTTTGCTAATTTTAGCTTTTAACTACCCCTTTTCTATGTTTAGCTTTTAGCTAACATTTGGCTAAATTTATCTTTTTGATATTATTTTGTTATATTTAGCCTTTAGCTACAATGATGCTCATTTTGGCTTTTAGCTATAATATTGCTTTTTTTAGTTTCAAGCTGAAATATTACTACTTTTAACTTTTAGCTACTGTTTTGCTACATCTGGCTCTTAGCTACTATTCTGCTGCATTTAGCCTTTAGCTATATTATTGCTCATTTTGGCTTTTAACTACAACATTGCTACTTTTAGCTGTACTTTTACTGTTTTTTGTTTTATTTATGATTTTGATCATTTAGCTTTTAGCTACATTTAGCTTTTAGCTGCCTTATTCTTCTTTTAGCTTGTTGCTGCGGTGACTGTACCAGTGTCTTCAGTGTCTCCTGTCTCTGTTTTCAGAGCGAACAACGGCTGCCTTTACGTTTTTGACCTCGAGGAGAATAAACGGACGCTGAAGGTGACCTCGGCTCGCACGCATCAGCCGAAGTTAAGACCCGCCCCCTTTTCTTAGCGGCCGCCCTTCACCATCCGGTCCACGTCTCTCTTCTTTGTCCTCCTCAGATCGACGCCCACGAGGACGATGTGAACGCGGTGGCGTTCGCCGACAGCTCCTCCCAGCTGCTCTTCTCTGGCAGCGACGACGCCGTGTGCAAAGTGTGGGACAGGCGGACGCTGCGGGAGGACAGGCCGCGTCCTGTAGGACAGCTGGCCGGCCACAGAGACGGCATCACCTTCATCCACAGCAAGGTAGGATGAGGCCGCCGCCGCCGTTCAGCCCCCAAAGCGCTGCTGGTCTCTCACCACGCCTCGACTCTCTGCCAGGGGGACGCCCGCTACCTGATCAGCAACTCCAAGGACCAGTCCATCAAGCTCTGGGACATCAGGAAGTTCTCTCCCAAAGAGGGACTGGCCGCCTCCCGGCTCGCCGTCACCCAGCAGAACTGGGATTACCGCTGGCAGCAGGTTCCTCAGAGAGGTGAGGCGTCCTCTACGAGGTCTGACCGGGCTTTAGATTGATAAATTCGCCTCCTCTGACCGTTTCGTCTCGCAGCCCTGAAGAAGCACAAGCTGACGGGCGACACCTCGGTGATGACCTACCGCGGTCACGGCGTCCTGCACACGCTCATCCGCTGCCGCTTCTCTCCGGAGTTCACCACCGGCCAGAGGTTCATCTACTCCGGCTGCTCCACCGGCAAGATCGTCAGTGAGTCTGCGCCTCGCCCCGTCTGATCGTTTAATCCTCCGAGCGCCGGCAGGACGCGCTGATCGAATGTTTTCTGTCCAGTCTACGACGTGCTGACCGGCGTGGTGGTGACCAGGCTGTCGGGTCACGACGCCTGCGTGAGGGACGTCAGCTGGCACCCGTACGAGGACAGGATCATCAGCAGCTCTGTGAGTTCTCACAAAACATCCTAAATGTTACATGAAACCCTTAAAAACTGCTGGAAAGGCATCAAATTAAAAGATATAAAACATTTGCATTAAAGGGACTCATTTCAAAGTCTAAAATTAAACATTAACATAACGGTTATCCTGATCTACATCAAACGCTGCAGTTTAAAAACATTTACTCTGGTAGTTTTCCAGATATATTGGTATGTAGGTCTAAAATGTGGGTCTGCGCTCGACGTAAACAAAGACCGAATCCAACGGAAATCACGTGGAAGCTCAGCTGCAGTCAGCGGGGTCCAGTCCTGGTCCTGGAGTTCCACGATCCTGCAGGTTTGAGTGACCGAGTGAAGAGCTAAAACAGCTAAAACAGCTAAAACGGTTAAAACGTGCAGGATGGTGGTCCTCCGGGTCCAGGACCTGCCTCCACTGGTGTCTGTGAACAAATATGGAGGAATTTCCTGGAAGACGTTTAAAAGCGTTGAGTAGAATGACCATCATGGTTCGTGGCGCGTGACGTGTATTAACTTGTTAAGCTAATCCGATTCAAGATGGCCGACGTGGCTAATCAGCTCTGGTTATAACTTGGTTGTAGCAGCAGCTGAGTCGTTCCCAACACGCAGTCCAATCACGATGAGGTCAGGTGGTTTTCCGGGCCTTTATTCGGTGCATCTCTGCCTGAAGGCTCCGGCACTCCATAAGAAGTCGGTTCGCCGTCACGAGGTTGCGAGACACCCGGGAAGCTCCTCCCTCCTCCTACGGCGGCGTCGTAGAGATTTCTGCTTCCCTCGCTGCGACCAGACGTGTTCACTCAGTAATGAGTCGTAACGGAGGGAGCGTGTCCTGACGCTGCCCGGTCCTGAAGCTCCGCCTACGTACGGCTGGATTTTCTGCTTCTCAGCGGAGCAGCAGAAACAAAATGGCTCCATTAAAGCTTATAAACACGCCCACACAACAACTCCTGACCAATCACTTGGAGCAAACCTATGTCAGAAACAGTTCTGAAGCGGCGGACGAAACCAAAACGACGCCGTTTTCGTGACCCAGAGCCGACTTCCTGACTCCATCGTCTTGTTTCCGTTGCAGTGGGACGGAGCGGTGCGGATGTGGGAGCACAGACAGACCCATCCTCTGGAGGAGGACCGGGAGCGGGGCAAGGACTGACGCTCGGACGGAAGGAGGTGGCGGCTGCGGCGGTGGCGAGGAACCTGAATATCTTTTAAAATCCAACGCTGAATATTCCCGCTCACACGGACGGCCCGGAGGCTGAAGTCGTGGGGCGGGACGCTCTCTGTTTTTGTTTCTGCCTCTCTGTCGGGATGAGCGGGCCGACGCGGCGCCCTCGTTAGGATGAGTTAATTAGATAACGCTGCAGGGACAGGTGTGGTAATTGTGCATACATGTATAGTATTTTAATGGTATTTCCATTCAGGGAGCGTCTTTAAATCGCCGCTGACTCTGCTGTTATAAATAATTAAAGCTGATTCTTATATTTAGTTTCCAGATCGAGTCTTTTTGTTTGTTTTTGATCAGCTTTTTGGATAAGAGTCACTCAGCAGCTCGTATCGTTTATCCCGAGTCATCCCTGGTTTGATTATTAAAAATATAAGTCTATATTTCGATTTTTTTTTTTTTTTAAAAGAGTGATTTTGTCGTTTAAAAGGTGTTTGATGTTGAGGGTGGCGAAAACTTAACAAGCCGATCCGTTTATGCAATCTTCAGGTGTTCACTTTCAAACTGCTGTTTTACAGTTACAATAAAAACTTCTCTTTAAACGTGTTTTTATTCAATCTGTTTGTTTTTCAGCTTCAATCGAACTTTAACGTCTTTATGCTCCAACTTTGGGTGAAAACGAGCTTAAAGTTCACTGGAATGTGATTTTTTTAACCTTTATTTTGATCCGTGTCGCTGTGGAAGGCGGTGGGGGATCATGTTTGATCGTTTTTTCTCGTGGTAGTAGCTAAGAGTCATCCCTGACGTCGTCTTTATTTAAAGATGGCGTCACCGTCGTTATATTCTCCGTCTCAAAAGCTTCAAAACGATACGTAGTTTCGTTGAAATTTGGGGGTTTAATCACCGGGAAACGAGCTGGTTTTCTTTTCGAGAAGTCGTACATTTTAAAAAAAAGGGGGTGATGTTATACGAAGGGATTTCCCGGTCAAGTTAAACAGCTGTTTTGGTTACAGGGATCGAAAGGTGGCGTCCGTATGGACTCGATCTCAGTTACAGGGAAACAAAATCCTCCTTTTCTTGTTTTCTGCTCTGCAGCCGGAGCTCATCCCGACTTGTTTTTCCACCTCGGCGTCACAATCAGCTGCTGCAGCCTCACAATCAGCTGCTACTGCAGCTGCTACAGCCTCACAATCAGCGGCCACAGCAGCGTGACCCGGGTGGCATTGTAGTTTCTAAAATTAGCCTGAAGATCCGCTCCCCCTCCCTCTCCCTCTCCCTGCACCACCTGTCTCGTGGTGGTGCAGTGGGCGCCTCCTGACTCTGCTGGAGGACGCCGCCGGCGCCTGTTACGAACCCGTGGGCCCCGCCTCCTCGGCTCAGCCTCTCCTGCTCCTCCGGGAGGACCAGACCAAAGCCTGGCGAGGGTACGAGGCGTCCCAGGACGTCCTCGCTCTCTGCCTGTGCTGCCTGCTGCTCGTGGAGGAAACGTCCGTCTTCGGCCGGCACCTGGCCCGGGAGCAACACCTGCACAGGTGTCCCGGAGCGCCGTTACGACTCCTCTTCCTGCTCTGTGTCTCCCTGCTCTTCCAGCCGCTAGCGCCGACGACACCTGACGTTTTCCAAATGAATGAGCCGAAGACTGAAAGGAATCAGGTTGCTTTATTTCTGTAATTTGAACCGAAACGCTGCATGCACTGCAGGAACATGGAAAGACTTCGGCTGTTACTTGATCAGTGTTAATCTACAAGAGCTGTAGCTTGTAAAAAAAACAAAAACAATAAAAACTTGTCTTCAGTATCAGTAGATGAGGGCTTTTCCGTCTCCTCTCGGTCTCTTGATCTTGTCGTAGTTCTTGGTAATGATGTCGAACAGAACAGCCTGCAGAGGAAACAGAATTATAAAAACGATCCTCGGAGGTTCTGTCAGCGGCGATTCCAAGAGTCAAACGAGAAGCGAGGAGCGGGGAGTTGCTTCGGCTCGTTAGCGTCCCCGTTAGGCTGAGGGACGCAAACAGACAATCGACCCTCGGAGGAGAATGGAGGTGGAGCGATTTGCACGCAAGTTCAGCCCCCCCGGCCCGGCCCGGGTTCCAGCCCCGGTTGGAGTCTTTGCACTGCCTGGCCTAGTTCTGCCGCCTAGGAACCCGGGGTTCCAGGCGCTCCGACACCATCTGGTCACAGAGGAGTCCTGTTTCCAGCGACTTCTCCTTCCTTTCACGACTTGCTTTTGTTCGGCGCGATAGAGCTCATTTATGAGACAAATATGGCGGCTAAAGTAGCACCGGTGGATCGACGAGGTCAACCTGTTCTTGTGCTCGTTAGCGGAGGAAAAGCGTCTCACTGTTGCCCCTTTTACACCGGCTCTAATTCAGAAGTCCAGCTCTACTCGGCTCGGCTCTATAAAGAATGCATCGTGTTCACACCGGCCAGTTTGGTCTGTAGCAGAGGAACGCCTCCTCGTGTTGCGGGGGGCGGGGCTGCGACGCGCGGGGGGTGCGCTACCGAAACATAGCGCCAGTTGTGTAAACAACAGAAGCGCTATGGACAACGTTGGTCCTGTGTTGTTGCTGTTTTTTAAACTTCTGGGGATTCTCCTGAGACTTCAGGAAGAGAGGCGCAGAGGAAGAAATGCTCTGGATGCCGCGATTGTTGCGCGGAGTAGGACAGCTGTTATCCGCCGGAGATTTCAGGCTTTACAGCGCCTTCAGCTGGGGGACAGATGGCAGAAACGTTGCAGGGTAAGCTAACGCTGTTGTTTATATTCCTACCTTCACTCTTTATGTTTGCATCTGGTCACACCCACGACCAATGAGTGAACAGGCTAAGCTTGCGCCGCCCACCGGGCTGGCCCTGCTCCGAAGCAAGAATCAAAGAAGCAGGGACCGGCCTCGAAAAAATGTCGGTGGAAACGCGTGCAAAGCGAGCCGAGTAGAGTGGAGCCGGGACCTTTAGAGCCCGTGTAAAAGGGACACTAGAGACCCGGGGTTCCAGGCGCTCTGACTCGGGCTGCAGATCTGACGTCATCTGGTCACAGATGAGTCCTGTTTCCTGCTCCTTACCGCCATTTTCCTTTCGCGACTTGCTTTTGTTCGATGCGAAAGACCTCGTTTATGAGACAAATATGGCACCAGTGGATCGACGAGGTCAACTTATCCTCGTTAGCGGAGGAAAAAGGCCAAATAAAAAAAGCGTCTCAATCTCTTAGACGAGGAGCAAGATGTCTTCAACTAACAGAAAAGAGTTCAGAAGCTTTGTTTCAAAATAAGAGTTTGTCCCAAAAACACAATCCAGCTGTTCTACAGCTGGATAGGACAGACTCTGAGGGGTTCGAGGCCTTCCCACCCCCAGCTGTGACGCCTCGTTAATTAACAGCATCAAACACAAAAGGAAGAGACGCTGATTAATGGAGCAATAATCAATTTAACACGCTGAGCTAATTGTTATATCGGCTCAGAGCGGATTCTTTCCAGCTGCAGGAATCCACGCGACGGACGGCGACGGGTCTATGACTGAACGCGGGCGGCGGGCAGGCGGCGTCTTACGTATGTGTTGCGGATGTCCAAGACCACAAGGCGCAGCTCGCAGTACTGGTACTGGTCCAGCTCGTGAACCAGCTGTCTGTAGTCTCCCTGCAAAACGTCACAAAGAGTCAGGTCAGTTTCTGCGAGCGGCCGACTCGGGCAGAGATAATCACGCCGCCGGCAGGGATACCGACCACGTGAGGCTGTTTGGAGGCTTTGGCCACAGCGTCGCCTCTCTCGTTGTAATATCTGTGGAAAGAAAGAAGCCAGAGGAGATAAATCAGCATCTGACACGGCCAAGGAAGGATAAACGCTGGATATTCAGCTCCTAGGATGACAAATCTTTCTTTTGTTTAATTTTTCCCCCACTTTTAAATGTTTTAGCTGTTCCTGGTGAGGTTTTATAAATAAAAGCTTTAAAACGACCCCATCATGCTCGTTTAAAAAGCTTCAAGTTTAAATCATTAAATCATCAGACAACAGGTTAATATTAGAGACATAAACCTAAAAATGAGAGCAGCTAAAGTACATTTTTTCACCAGAAACAAACGATCACATCAGCTAAAACCCCTCTGCAGCAGGAGCGTCCAGCTCTGGTCCTGCAGGTTTTATTTGTTTCATCTGATCCAAATCAGGCGTGTTGGAGCAGAGAAACGGGTAAAACCTGCAGGACCCGGGCTCTTACTTTGAAATCTGCGTCTGGAAGGCCTCGATCTTGGTGCGCGTGTTGGTCAGCAGCTCGAACACTTTCTCCTGCCGGACGAGAGGAAAGATTTGTGACGCTCGTTGTTTCCCCGCCCGGCCGAAGCTCGACGGGAGGGGTCACCAACCTGTACGGCCACGCCGAAGTTGTTCCCGTCTTCGATCCTGGGGATGTGGAGCTGCACCCACATCGACACCTGCCGGGAAAATGCTGATTTAAATCACGGCGTTGGAGGGAAAACTCCCCGACCGTCTGACTCGGCGCGGACTCACCGTGTTCAGCTTCTCCTTCAGCACCTGGATCTCCGGCTTGACCTCCTTCAGGAGGCTCTCCACCCGCTCGTTGCTGTAGATGGGACCGCACGGAGGTCCTGGAGGACAGAGCAGCCCAAACGCTCAGCCACAGGCTCCCCGCTTTGTGGGTCAGCGGCAGCGAATTTGTGACAGATTACCTGAATCCTCGTCCTCTTTGTCGCTGTCCTTGTCCTTCTTCCCGTCTTTGGCCTCCTTCTGCAACAAAGACAATCAGGACAGACGTTCGCCACCCTCCTGAACGCCTCCATCCTGCTTTTTCTGGATAAACGCCCTTTTTTTGGTTTGTTTTAGGAAGAACAATGAACTCTTCACGCTTTTTCCTAAAATACTCTGCTTTTAATCCGATCAGTACCATCATATAAAAGTTTCTACACAAACATTTGTCCATTATTAGTAATATTAATACTGTTTGAAGCAGTTACCGTCCTAAAAAAAAAACCTGTATTTTTCCCTTTAATCAAGCGTTTTTTTTAATAATCATCTTATTGGAGATAATTTTAGTTTTATGGACTTTGAAAGCATCTCCATTTTATTCGTTTATCCATTTTTATGTAACTGAAACCACATTTTTATTTCCAAATTAAAAAGTTTAGTTGGTGATCGTACAAGAAGAGGATTTAAAACCAGCGAATAAAAGGTTTGACATCATTAACGGACAAATTTAAGCTCACTTTATCAAATAATTACCATTAAAAGAAGAATTAAACCTGACGAAGGAGCAGGTTTATTTTAAAATAAACTAAAAAGGCTCATAAGTTTGTAAATTATTTCCACTAAAATCCTGTTTTTATTATCTCCAGTGATTCTAAGCTGCCTTAAAATAAAAATATATCTTTAATTACTTTAATTTGACCCAGATTCTTTAATTAACGGCTTCCTGCTCAGAAACCTGCAGCATTTATCACATCGACATGTTTCCCTTTCTGCTCAGGAAGATGTTTTTATCTGACCTCCTCCTTCTTCTTGCGCTTGGCCTCCTCCTTGGCGGGGTCGGGGATGGGGATGTCCAGAGGAGCCTTGAGGGACGCCAGGTCGTCGCAGCTGAAGGACGTCTGAGGACAGAGACACAGTTAGAGCTCGCCGTCCACGTTCCACCGCTTCCCCGGGACAGAAAAAACTACAAATCTCTGTTTTAACACAAAGGAATTAGGGGTGTAACATTAGCCCCGCCCACTAGATGTTTACAGGGGGCGGGGCTAAACTCTGAAAAAATCTCTGAAACTTTGACGTTATTGTTGCAGATTTACGTGGAACACCTTGGATGTCCTCCTGCGTCGGAACGCCTTAAAGTCAGAGATAAAACGACAGGTGCACCTGCCCGCCGCACGTGGCTCCTCCCACCTCACCTGGGCGTTACTGCTCCGTTTTTTCCCCGCCGTTAATTCGCCGCTAACATCTCAGAGCAGATCCAGATCCTGTTCGGTAAATTTACCTCCTCTCAGAAAACCTTTTTAAACATTTGAAAGGTTTTATTTTGGTAAATTTACTTTTAATTTTAAGTGTTTTTGTTTTTTTTTCCTACAAAATTTATAATTTCACAGAATCTGAGAACGCCACGGCTTTGTTCTTGAAGTTTATCTCGGAAAATTTGACTTTTCTGGCAATTCTTTCCAAGTTTTTTTCACATAACTATGACAGTAATGTAAGAATTTCTTAGATTTTTCCTTTTTTTAAAATTTCCCCTGGCCCTGATCGGCTGTCGTACTCGCCGTTTACCGCCAGAATTTCACTCTAAGTTCCTCTTAAAGTCGACGTTTTAACCTTGAAAGCGTCGCCCTCTGAGTACGTTTTGTGAGCGACTCTCAGCTACTACCACACCAATTGGTGTTCGTTAAAGTCAGCTGGCTGTGGCGGCCATCTTGAATCGTGTTGGCTCCAAAAGCTAATCAGTTGTAGAGCTGCATCAAGAGATTATTTCCTGAAAGTTTTACTGAAATCCACCAAGTGGCTCACGAGATATTTTGCTAACAGACAGATTTTTAAATGGATTTTTCAACTTTGAACGTGAAAATGGATATTATTATTATATTATTGTCGCGATCCATGTTCCTAAAAATACTTTAAAGTTAAATTATCTTCGTAAACCTTTGCTTCGTACCTTCAGCAGCATCTGCAGCTGCTCGATCTTCTCAGGGAAGAATTTGGAAACCAGCTCCTCCGCCTGAAACGCAAAACATTTATAAAAATTCAAACATTTATTAAATAAATTGAATTTAATACAAAGATCTGGATGGTTTACCTCCTTGGACAGCTTCTGGCAGAAGTCATCCACCTGAAATTTTAAAAAAAGTAAAATAAATCAAGTTTTCAGGAAATAAAAGCTTTTATTTTGAAAGCGAAGCTGATTTTTTCCCTGACTGGATCGTGTTCCCTGAAGGCAACAGGCCGCGCAGCCCGAACCTGAGACCTGACCTTTCGTGACCCGGGTCCGGGTTTATCGGAGCCAGACCCGGTCCCCGGATGGAGCTCACCTGTCAGCCAGGTGCGCGAGGACACCCGTGGCTAGCTTGTTAACATGCTAACAGTCGGGCTCACCTGTTTCTTCGACTCGAGGCGAATTCCCATTGAAGCCATGTCTGGACTGCGTCGACTCCCCGCGGATAAAATAATAAAAAAAAGTTAAATTAATAAACTTATTAAGTAACTGGAAGCGTAACAAAAACAGCGGGAAAGTGGACCCTAATGTCCTGTAACTCGACGCGGAGGAACAGTCGCTGTTACTCAGCATAAACCAGCGAAAATGAAAGTGTTTTCTGACGGTTCCGGACTTTCCCAACAAACTGCGAGGGGCGCCGCGGTGCATCCTGGGAGCTGTAGTCCCGCCGCTCCAACCAAGAAGTAAACTTTAAAACGCGTATTTTCAGGAAAAATGTTGAGGTTATTTTAAGATAAATTGATCCAATCCACTTATAGTTGGACAAACATTTATTTTTATTCTATTCTGTAAAAAAGTTTAATGTTAAAAACAGTTAATGGTGCTCATGCAGCTCAACGTTCATTTGTTTTTATTTTATTTATTTGGTAATTTTAGAAATATTAAATACATGTTTTATATTTTACCCAATATTTATCTGTATTATAACATAATATACCACTAGATATCATTAGACTGAATATAGTAAAGTATAATAGAACAGGTAATAGTGCCTCTGTAGAAAATTGTTTTGTATTTTATTTCTAACTTTATATATTATATTATATTATATAAAATATAAACTTTTCATATAATTTTACCAAATAAATCTTTTGTTTTATTTTATCTGGTGCAAAATCATTTTTATCTGTATTAGAAAATAATAGAACAGAACAGAACAAGAATATTTGCAAAACAAATCTTAAAATATATATTTTAAAGTGACAACAATTTACTAATAAAGCACCATTATCTTTTCTGTTTACAATATTTCACCAAATAATCTATTTTATTGTATTTTATTTAATAAGGTGCACCAAAATTAAGTTTTTTTTATTAGAATAGAATAGAATAAGATTATTAAAGATGTATCATTATCTATTTTATTATATTCATTTAGCAATAAAAGGGCTTTTATTTTTCACAAGTTTAAAATATAAATTTTCTGGATTATGTAACTAATTTTACTTTATTCTTGTCTATTTAGTGCAGTTTTTATATTGTTTATTTTATTTAACAATAAATAGAACAGAATGGAGTAGAATTAACAAAGATTCAAAGTGAGGTCGCGGTCCCAACTTTGGGTCAGGAAACATCAAGTGAGGGTCGCTAAATAAAAGATGAAAAGCCTAAATATAAACATTATTATAACTGATTATAAATATCATCCTCACTATTTATCTCGTTTAATGAAGCTGGGAAGTTTGGGAACAGTTTACCTGAATCTGTTTAGTTTAGTTTTGTAAATAAAGCATTGGCATCTCTGGTATTCCATTAGCTTGGTTCAAATCCTACCTCTCTGACCGCACTCAATTCATACAAATTAAATCCTTCCGTTCTCAGTCTTCCCCCATCTCCACCGGTGTCCCCCAAGGCTCTGTCCTTGGACCCCTCCTCTTCATCACCTACCTCCTTCCTCTGGGTAACATTTTCCGCAAATTCGGTGTCCATTTCCACTGCTATGCCGATGATACACAGCTCTATATTTCAACTAAACCAGGCTCCACTAACCCACCCTCCATCCTCACCGACTGTCTCACTGAGCTCAATCACTGGTTTTCTAACAATTTCCTACAACTCAACAGTAACAAAACAGAAATAATCCTTGTTGGCACAAAAAACACCATTTCAAAATCAAACCATCTTCTCATCCCCCTTATTAACTCTTTGCTATCTCCCT